>NW_028280991.1:1105000-1272500 GCF_059751285.1 Brachycentrus maculatus | reverse complement strand
ATATATATATATATATATATATATATATATATATTTATATATATATATATATATATATATGTATATATATATATAAATATATATATAAATATATATATATAAATATATATATATATATATATATATATATATATATATATATATATATATATATATATATATATATATATATATATATATATATATATATATATATATATATATATATATATATATATATATATATATATATATATATATATTAATTTACATTTTTTAACAAAACCAAGTGCTGTGCTGAACTATTTCAAATCTAAAGTGAATTTTTTTGAAAGGGATGAATGTAGATCTGGGTATAAAATATTAGTTAAAAGAGAAATAAATGGACAGGTAGATGTTCTCGAATATTTGGAAGTATGTTTTCTAATGATGGATTTTTTTATAAATACTACAGTTTATAGTGAAAAGAGGGTAAATGCTGGGAAGAGAATGAATGATGTACTGAAATCAGTTGAAGCAAATAAACGTCTAACAGCGAAAGGTTAACTAGAAGTACACAATGGCGTCCTCGTACCAACCTTAAGGTATGGACGTGAAATATGGATTTGGCAAAAATTAATGAAAGTAGACTGAATGCAGTCGAAATGCTATCTTTATGTATGATAGATGTTCGAATGGCGAAATAAGGAATAAATGCAAGGCTGAGATAAGCATTATCAGTAATTAAAAAAATGTATTAAGATGGTTTGGACATGTACAACGAATGACATATTTTCATAAGGCCTGCATCTGACGACATCGTGTTAAGGCTATGCCAACAGTTCTGCGCTTCAGATTTTTTTATATACGAGCAGAAAATGTTTGATTACTAATGTAAATGGGAAAGGAAATGGATGTAAATTATTAGGTAGGAGCCTTTGTTTGGGTATAGGAAGAGTAAATTGAAAGATATTTTTGTATGTGTTCACATATTTTATTGCAAAAATACAATTTTCTTCAAAGTTCTTGTAGTGAGTGATTCACATCACAAGTCTTATACATCGATGGCCAATATTTTTTCGATCACTTTTAAGTATTCATGTACTTCCTCGTCTACCATTATTTTTTATAACTACGCTGCTTTCCTTAAATAGTCACCTAAATATATTTTTACGCAATTTATCAAAACCTATGTTTTCAAGAAAAATATATCTGTAGTATTACAACAATAACAAAAAGGTTATTTTTCAAGTTTGGATTTTATCATAAAATCAAATTGAAAACAAATTTTGTCAACATTTGTAATGTGTGTATTTTAACCTTTTAACCTGTTAATATTACTAAAAATACAAAGGTTAAAAATGTGTTGATTTATCTCAAGAAAACGTAGGTTTTGTAAATACATCTGCACATTCTTAATACGATATATATATTTACATATTTTACACGTATATACATATTTTTAAAATATGTTCAAAACATAGACGAAAGCAGATATAAATAATAACAGGGTATAAATAAAATCTTACAACTATTTAATGGCTAATACATTGTTCAAAGTTTTATGTACATTATGTACATGAAAAATACAAACGGTAAAGTATATAATATTATCATATGAATGTTGAAACAGGTAGTAGATAAGCTTAAAGAAAATGGTAATATTGTTAATATGTACTTTGTATAGCATTTTTATGCCAAGTGCGAGTAATATAGTATGTGTATATGCCTTCTACTTAAATAATAAATATTATGAAATCTAAAAAAAAATATATAAAAATATTTTTCTGATGTTTAGAAAATAAATGAGATACTGTATGAATGCGCTGATTTTTTAGTTAAAATCTAAAATATATATTTTTTACAAGCGAAAGTTAGCTATTGTACAATACATTCAAATTATCAAAAATTCCTGCGGTACTTTCAAATGGTATACGTATAGTAATACGAAATAACTAACCTGCAGTTTTTCTCAGGTAATTTCGAAATGAATGGATGTTTAAGAAAGTATGAAATTGTTTGAAACTAAGCAAGGTGAAGTGATAATTTTACATTCTAAGATGATCGGGGTCAGTCTTTTTAGTATTTCAAATATCATATTGTACCGTACATAAGATATGTGTAAGATTAATTATAAATTAACAGATATAACCGGGAATATTCATCCTTAGAGCACGCGCTACCTAACCTTAAATAGTCCTTAAATCTATCATCACAATAATACATATGACTCGGAACTTGTCCGAGCAATGGAGACGGGCCTTCGTGTTAAATCTATGTCGCACGAATGCGACGGAACTTATTAAATACATTTAAATAGCTTAACGTATAAATTATTTCCGGCTCTTCATATATTTGGACAGCGACGTTATGTCCTGCCTTTTAATACTGATAAATTCTCTACAATTCACATAAATAAAACGACAGATAAATATCTTACGATAATTGATAAATTAACAACCTGCACTAAGTAATAATTTAAGATATTTTTAGAGCCAGTACAGACGTAGCTTTACGGTGGCAAGATGTGAAAAAGTCGATAGTATCAATAAAACCGGTTTTTATTAGGAATAGAGATGCGCGTAATTGTTTGACGCGCTAGACGCGGAGAGCACAGCGGACAACGCGACTAGCGTCTGCCGGAGAACGGACTCGGACATTGAAATATTATACCGCTGTGGAATCCATTTTCCACCGCCTTTTCTTATCTGCCCGGGAAGTGGCGGCTCTTCAATTAGGCAATTCGGTTAAAAATCGTAAGAACAGATGTTGCAATTAAGCGGCCATCCTAATTTATATCTCCCGTTTGATGGGATCACTAAATCTTCCCGGCGACGATCATTAAGTATGGCCGGCCCTGTGGAAAACACTCTGTTCGACTTATCCGGAGCATTTGAGGAAATATTTATGTTTTAACATACATTGCGTAATTTTTACAAGTTTATACAGTTTTTTCATAATATTTCACTTAATCGAATATCTATAAGCACGTGTGGATTGTTTTTGTCGTTCTGCATAATTTGCACTTAACTTCACAGCACCAGTGGAACATGCATGCGCATCTTTCCACGGAAGTGACTTCTTGGGTTCTGTAACCTCTGCCGCAGCACATGAGGACACATCCGTCCACTCCGATGGACGTGTCGTTGCACTGCCTCCCGTGCGTCCCCTGGATACCCAGCCTGGGATTCTTCTCGCAGAACCCTGGAGAAGCGTCCAAGTAAACCAAGTCTCGGGTACCAGGCGCTTTGTGATCCTGGTTCGAGGGTTTCAGCTGGAAGTTGTATCTGTTCCTCTTCGGACCGGGCGTTCTGCCTCCTCCTTTCAGGCTGTTGATGGAAGGAGAGTTGGGGCTGATGACCGGTCTGGGCGGCAGGTTTTCACTAGGCCTGTTGCTCACGCTCACTCGCGATGCTCCATCGAAGCGATCTTTGAGATTATCGCCGATCGTCCTGAAGGTCGGCAGACGCATCCAGCACGTCTTCACGGTACAAGAACCGGACATACCGTGACACTTGCACTCCTGGCGCATCTCCGCTTGCACGTGCTGCGAACAAAAAAAAAGATTTATTACTTTTGGTACTTCTCATATCGATGCAAAACTAGGTGCAATAAAAATTACACTTCTTTTCAGACTTATCAATTCTTATTGCCCCTATCAAATTTAAGACCAAAGATAAACAACGCACTCGGTGATTGAGTGCTCATTTCGACAAATTGGTATTTCGTCCCACTTCAGATTGTCAGAGACCTAAGAGTTCCCATTACGGAGGCACTTAAGTCCGCAGACGAGTAAAAAACCTCTACAAATTTACGGTAGACGGAACTGAATGAGCCCGATGACACCCAATACTCGAATTGAATCAACAAACGGGTGGCGAAAAACTCGTACAAAAATATGACGAATATTACTTCCTCACTGCTCATATTGATCGAGACGTGATGAGAATGCAAATCGATAAAGTAAGCCCAATCAGGATGTATGGACTCGTGTCCCCGCCTCGTGTATTGTCAAATCATTGATTTATTAATAGTGTCACGGTAGGCGACAGGTGACAACCGCTCGACCAATCAAAATCACGCATTCTCGGCAGACGTGTTGATTGCGCGATTCGTCGCAGCGTAGGCGAGAGGATAAAATAAAAATTTGGAGTTGTATGCATTAAAGATTCACCACATAAAAAATGCTTGCGCGTCATAATTTGACCAAAAACCTGCTCATAAAAAAATCATACCTGAGTGAGAAACTTTTCGATAAATTATTTAAATAAAGTGTCAAGTATTATTATGACGTCCTGACGATTGTGTACACTTAAAATAAATATTCATTTACCGCAAGGATAATAATCCCGAGAATTTGGTTGATTGACAAATGGATATTCAAAGTACCGAACGCGAAGATGGCATCAATCTCGCTTGCACGTGACGTGCCTCGAGGAGTGGAACGGAAGCTCTGTTTGTATGTAAATATGCCAGGGGAGTTGGCAAATTGACTGAGCCCCGTGTCACTCTCGCCTGCCAACGACTTGTATTCAAATCATATATTTATTCAGCGGCCAATTTGCATGGCTTCAGGAGTCTACCTACACAAATCAGGAGCGTACTTATTCCTGCTTTATGATCAGCCGAAACAATAGCTCATGGCATCACGAATCAGTCAATGGGGTTTAGTATATCATATTGTACAATTATTCAGTATGAGATATTTATTTATCCAATCTTTCATTCAGTTTTTAAATATAATATTTTAAAAGGATTTAACGTGTAATATTTTGAAGATTTTGAATTCTATGGACAGTTATGGTCAGAGTAGAAAAACAGTCACTGATTGATATCAACATCCGGAAAGTGTCCTGTTAAGGGTATGTGCTTAGAGGAGAGAAGTACGAACTATTGCACCTTATCGTAAAAGGCAAATTAGAAGGTCGACGAATGGGCAGAAGGCAGGTCTCCGGAATATGCTAAATTGGACGGGGATCATTATAGTTGAAGAGCTGTTTACCTGACATGACACATGAAAAAGAATAAGATTTTAATTATATTTAAGAAAGAAAAGTAAACTTACCGCTCTTCCAGCTTCATTGTTGTGCAGGTTCATCTTTTCTCTGATATCTCTGCCCCTTTCGCCGGTATCGACAAACTCTCTGGAGAACTTGAACCCGAAGCCGATGTTGTCCGAGCAACCCCCCCACTCCCAGTCCCTAACCCCCGCGGGCCCTCCCCCCGCCCTGGCCCCCTTGGGCTGGATGCCTCTGGCCTGGTGGCTGTAGTCGCACGTGCAGGACTCGATGCTACCCTCCGCACAAGCCCGCGCCACGGCGTGAGTCACTCCCGCGCTGGTGATGGCGTAGATGAAAGCGGTTTCTCGACAACCTGCGGACAAGAAGAAATATACGTTAGAATAATGCAAGTAGGTAAATATTTTAATCCCAAATCTGAGATTGATCACCGGCAAACTTTGTCGAACCGAGATCGGCTAATATTAATTTCCCACCAAAGGGAACCAAAACACAAACAAAAAAAGACTAGAGCTTTCCATCAATCATGTAAATAAGACATCAGCCAAAACAACAAAACGGGGCGAGCTTTTATTTTTGTAAGGACATCAATTCGCGATGCTCGTTGAATGGGTAGCCATTGTACATCTGCATTTCCCATCCAGAAAGAAGATGCATGGCCCTTACATGTCATTTGTTCGGCCATCCGTCTCTCCTCTGTTGGTACAGCTCATTAAGTGACCGAATAAGCCTCCGTGTATAAACTCCCCCCGGTTGAAGCTGCATATATTTGAAATAAATCCATTCATCTGACAGGTCGGTTCGCATTCTGGATTGAATTGCGGCATGAATGCGCGCGGTGCTCCCAGCCGGGCGGTCTCAGCGGGCTCGATGGATGAATGCAAGAGCTAAATTACAGCCGTGATGATAATTGTGTCAATAAATAACGAATCGAATTGATATAATTGCCATTTAACTGCACTCTGCAAACGTCAGGGGCAGATTCAATAGAAGCTCTGAATGTTACCGCAATCGCTGATTAAGGGAAGACCCAGCTAGTGTAATGCGGCATCGACTTTACTAATTAGCTCTATAAGGCAGTATTCCGCGTTCTTAACGCACAAAAGATTAACTCGAGTGTCACAAAACGAACTGGATTACGAAGTTCAGTATCGGGCTATCGAAAACACTTTTCAAAACAGCAAAAAATATCTACAAACGAATGATATTCGTTTTCGCAAACTTTTGAATAGCGTTCTTTGGAATTGGGCCGAGTAATTACGTTTTTGTATTCCTTTATAAAAATGAAACAGGAAGAAGGCGTAGATAATCCATCCCCGATTTAAAGGAATAAGGGAAGGACGCTATCGAAGTTGTGAGAAGGGTAATTCAAAGCAGTCTACCAAAAAAGGTATTTTATAAGGATTCAATCAATGGAAGAGAATATACTAAATATACAAGCAATAAAAACGAATATGAATAATAATTATTAGGATATAAATATTATTATATTAATTTATTCCCATGCCAGGAGAGATATCGTGAAATGTAAACCAGATTATCTAGAATACAGCCTGGTTCATAAAATAAGTGAACGGCGTGATGTTAAATAAGTTTATTATGTATTTGCTAACTCTTGGGCATTATAATTACTTGATAATTACCAGTTAATAGACATACTGCGACACTGGTGGTCGAATGTACGAGAACGTTCATTTCAACTAACCAAAGCAAAAGCCTACTAATACCTGTTTGAGGGTCATTGGAAGAAACTATTACTGGAACGATGGTAATTTTCCGATAGTAAAATGTAGCTAGCTACTTAAAAGTAGTGTTACTATTGGGAAATGACCTCAATTTTTTATATACATCGTTGACATTTCAAATAATATCTAATGCATTATACAAAATATCGGTTCATGGCTTCTAAGGAGCCCAGAACTGATATTTTAACTAATTTAAGGAGTTATATGTGTGAGGGTATTAGTCTTACTGGAGTGTATTACACATATTCATGAATTATTTTCCAGAGCTGGAATTTCAATGAAAAGATAACGAAGAGATTACTCCAACTTTATATTGAGGCTTTTATTTCAACGACTTTGTCATTTAACAATTCGACATCAATCCATACTCTTAGGATGATAATAAAAATGAAGAGACATTTTTTATTACAGAAAATAAGTACTGTTAAAAATATTTCCACTGTAACTCCAGTCCCGAAAATAATCCAAATTATTATTCACTATTAACTATCTAAATCCAACCACGCGTTGCGATGACTCAGTCAGGTTAAATGGAAAAGAAATAAAATACAAAGCTCACAATTCTAATGTGTTTGATATTACAATGATTGTGAAACAATTAAATTATTAAGCATTCAATCGAAAACATTGAAAATTCGTGAAAGCAACTGTCAAGAAGCACGCTGTCCACCATAAACAATGTCTAGTATTGCCCGTATTGGTATTACGTTCAACAGATGGCATTGCCATTACTGTCAAAAGAAATATATACAAATACATGTGTATTGATTTTTTATTACACTTTTTTTTTAATCGCCTGAATTTTTATGAAATGTGTTATAATGTCAAAACATCGGTAAATAACTTAAGGAGATTTAAGGTTTTGAACAAACGAACATTTAAATTTTTATTTATACAGATTTACTAACCATAAAAAATATGTCGTTATATCAACGTGGTCATTTAAGTTAATTTCTGATTAAATAAATATATATTTTGCAGAATGGCTATATTGAGAGGCACAGCGTTGTACGAGCAATCAATAAAAATAAATTAAATTCCCTGCCTTATGAAATGCAATACTTCTCGCGAAATATAACGCAAATATATAAATCATCCTCCCGGGAGGAGGCTGGTGGGGAGGGGGGGAGGGGGAGGACATCACGATCTTAATTGCTTGTAAAAATATTTAACAGGGGCTCTAAATCTTTGGGGCGCGCGCTTGTACGGCCGCGGGGCGCCGCCCACACACCACCTATCGTGATCAGGTAGGTACCGCACGGCGGATTTAACGTGTGTGGTTACTCCTATTTTGTTTGGCATCGAAAGAGAACGAGGAACGAAGAGAGCACTTATAAAGACAACTACGCAATAAAGCTAATGCATTTTCGTCATATTGACTTTTAAATGTATATATTAAATAACAAAATCAAACACTGATTTTGGAATGTACCGTAGAACGGGGCTACTTGAACTTTAACGTGTTACTTGAGCCCAGTACAAAAAAAATTAAATCTGTATTTGGTCTACAATAATGAACGTATCGACATGATTCATTGTTTCCCTAACAGGTGACACTTATTGTCACGATACTTCGATCGATACCACGATCTAATTTTTTTTTTGTACTGGGCTCAAGTTACACATCAAAGTTCAAGTAGCCCCGTTCTACGGTACTAAATTGTATTTTATTATTAAAAACACATAAAAATAAAATTTGTGACAAATTGTTCCGCCTTGTTATTAGAGAGACGATCAGCCTTGCGCTTCAGGTACCAGTCCAGGGTCATATAAAATAAATATTAGACTGAAAAATCACTAATATTTATTTCAAATAAGTCAAGTATAGCTGAATTTAACGAAGTATAATAATTATCCTCATTTTTAGGTTGGTATTTGACATATTGTTTTGAACGAAGTTCACGAGAGTTCAATGCTACAGGAATATCAGCGCAAACTTCACAATGATCTCATAATGCCGCCATTTTCTATCATTAGTCTAGTTCAGAAAAAGAACGCAGCAAACATTAGTTCACGAACGCCGTAATTAATTACGTATTGAGCAATATTAGTGTTCAATTATGTTATATGATCCATCAACCCGATATCGATCAGAGCAAATAAATACAAACTCATCATTGATCACTGATCATTGCGAATTCAAGTGAATTAATCTTAGTACCTAATGCATTTATGATTTGAAAAAATCACACGTCGACTCTAAAAATCCATTTAAAAAAAATGCAAATGTGCACTTGCTCAAAATCTCAATCTCCTAAATTAATTCACCAATTGCTTTGAAATTTGGACACAGCATTGCATTCGAATATATTTTTGTATCAGATGTTTTCAATTCTTGCAGCGCCATCTGTTGAACGAAACAGAAATACAAGCAATACTTAATTATGCTTATGGCAGACAACGTGCTTCTTGACAGTAGCTATCACTTATAATTTACAATATTTTCGATTTTATTGTTCTTTCATAGATGTTTCAATATTTCCATTGCTTCACGAGCATTGAGAAATTATTATTGGAAATGTGCGTATCTTATTTTCTTTCTTTTCTATTTAACTAGACTGAGCTACAGCAACGCATGGCCAAATACAGCTATAATTATTAAATATATTCAACAGGTAGCGCTGCCATTACAAAAAAAAACAATATTTATTTTATTCTTAATATAGATAAAATCACAAGGATACTCGAATGCAACGTTGTCAATATTTCTATGCAATCATTAATAAATTAAAAAGATTTTAGATTTTGAAAAAAACAGTTTTTGAATACCTACTTTTACATATATGGACAATCTAACCGAAGAACAAAAAATGTACACACATTGCCATGTACATATTTCCTGCTATTGAGCAAGAATGAAAAATGTGAGTTGTGTAAACTATCGAACTTACGAGATAAATAGTATAATGCCATCATTAAAGTCATCTAATGACTTAATTATTTATTAAGAGTCCGCTGGAGATCTGTCAATGGTAATATTTAGGACCACCTCTAACAGTCCCGACTGCGCAAGGCGTTCCCGTACGGCAAGCAAAGCCTCGTCTAAGGGGAGAGATACATATCGCTCACTCCTTTCAACAACGTCATATTTCAAAAATCGTCAATTTTCAGTTGTGTATGTTTTCGGAATGCCTAGAAAATGGACTAAATCCCATCAAAAGCGGCACATTTTTTACTTAATATTTACCCGCTACAAGGCAGAAAGTGTGGTTTTTGCATTTTGAAGTAAAGGTTTTGCTTAATTATTTTTTAAAAATAAAGTAAATATTTTTCAAATGGAGAAAAAACCTTCAGGTTTTACCTAAATAGATCTGTTGCACAGTAAAAAGTTCAATAAGTGGCTTGATATATATTTTTTTAAATTTATTTGGGAATTGTACACCTTAACATTTAGTAAAAGTATATAATAAAAAATAGTTACATTCATAATAAAAGAAAGCCAATTACACAATTCCACATTTATGTTATAATAATAACGATCAAAAACATCACTAAAAGATTTAAAAAAAATAGAAAAATAAAATCATTTTTAATACATGTCATTATATTCTTAAACTTTAAAAAAAATCTCCTGAAAAATCAAGTTTTTTGATATATGACGTTGTTGAAAGGAGTGAGCGATATATATTCAGGGTCGAGTAAGATATGATGCAGAAGTAAGATGTAATGGTGAAGTAAGATGTATTCGAAGCACCTGGGGCTCTGGGAAGCCCCGCTGAGCGACCTGTGACCCGCGGACATTTCTCATTCTGGACGCCAACGCAGTATCACAAGCACGAATTCAAGATTTTTACTTCAATAAATACAATATTTGAAAAATTATGTCGATAAAAAATTGAAGAGAAAATATCGTATTATTACTAGAGGTGGGTCTGGTAAAATGATTCCAAGTGAACAATACCAACAACAAGTGCCAATAAAAATTTGAAACAATGCCACTTAATCCAGACGATTTCTTAGATAGACATTTTACAATGTTTAATAACTTTGCAGACATGAAGAATGTATGACAATTTAAAAGACTTATTTTGATTTCAATTTTTTTTACGGAAAATATTTGAGGATAGGTAAATGTTAAAAACAAACGTAATATTTAATAAAAAATAAAAAATAAATATCAGTAAAATATCCAGATGTTTTGTATTTTTTTTCTATTTTTCTATTTGATTTAACCTTATTTTTTTATTTTCTAATTACATCCATCACATGTTAGTCAATTCATTATAGGCTCCAATGTATTTTTTTTATCAATAAGCAAATTCATATATTAAAATAAAATACTTAATTTGAACATAATATATGACAGGCATAATTTTAGATGATAGTTTTTTTGAGGGTACATTATAAATACATTTATCAATCAATTATAATGTTATTTTTATGTTAATATCATTATCATTGTTCGCCTCTTTAGTTTAGTGGTAAACACGTTTAGCTACCATGAAGAGGTCCCGGAGTCGATTTCCAGGGGAGTCAAAACCAATATATTCCAAGTATTTTTTTCACTCTAATATTTATTTAATTACCCATAACTAGTAATTGATCACCTCGCCTTCATGGAAATTGGGTCAATTGCATCAGTGCCCTTTGCACAGGGTGTGGATGAGGGATTAAAAATTCATGAAAAAATTCCATGAACGTAAAATAAAATCTTACATTGTTAAAAAAAAATTGTTTTATATTTATGAAATACTATTTGTCTGTTAGTCGTGTAGTGTGGGCTCTAGGGGCCGGTCCATTAGCCGAACCTTTTAACGTCTTCTTCCAGGCTGACCTCAGAGCGGCCACCCATTTATTTATATTATTCAATATTTATTATTATTCCCATATAACGTCTCGGATTTCACACGGACAGATGTGCGGCCGGCGGCTGTGTGATGCGGACATTACTTAATACAATGCGAGTACCTACTCGCCAGTCGGAAGTAGGCTATTTTGAAATTTTTGACATTTGGGTTAGATCCGGTATTGTATTTTGGAACCTAACCGCGTAAGACTAATCTAAATGCGATCCAAACTAACCGAAATAAATAACGATATCTAACTAACTAACTAACCATCACGCCGCTTCCCCGCAGGGGTAGGCAGAGAGAATCGAACGCCACATCACTGTCTTTGCAAACATTCTTCGCCTCTTCCACATTCACGCATCACCTCATACATACCCGACGACATATTTATAAATCAAAAATATATTCGTAAATCGTTGTTTTATTTCTTGTTTTTGTTTTTAATTGAATAATCTTACACTGCAAATCCATTTGAAATAATGCAGCGCTTATCGAAATATTACTGAATTAATCATATGCCTTATAGACCAATAAACACACCTAGATTATAAAATAATAAATATTAAAAAATTGAGAGATATGGCTGACATAATGAAAGATTGAAGGAAATGGACTTTCATAGTCTCGCTATTTTTTTAGTATGTATTTAAAAGGTATCAATGCATTATACCAAAATGGGTAGTCTCGATTTCCAAAAACTTATATAAAATGCTTCCTGGTCATTCAATAATGCCTAAACAATGAATAAATGGCACCTTTTAATCTCAATAATCATTTGTCTTTGCTATGTTTGATGCGATGTGGGGATACATTTTAAACTTAAGCTTAGTGTGAAATGTGATACGAGTGCTAACAAAAGGCTTATTCAATTGCAAGCACGAAGATAACTAAACAATCATTTCGTTATTTATGTATTTCTTTAAAACAGCTATAAAAAAATATTTGATTCATTGGCTACACATATCTAATAATAATGATAAAACCCTTATCCACACCCAATGGTGCATAGGGCACTGCGTCATATAAACGCAGTGTTATCTTGATCGTTTACACATGAAGGAAAGGTGATCAGCCCTCCGCTTCAGGTACCAGTCCAGGGTAATATTGAATAAATATGAAAGTGAAGAAATTACTTATATTTATTTTACCCTTCTTGGGAATCGAACCCGGGACCTCCAGAACGGTAGCCGAGCGTGCTGACCATTACACTACGGAGGCGGACACATATCTACCTATAAAATATCTTTAACTACATAGTTACACTGTGTCTCTCCAAAAAAGAGATTAAACTCTTTTGCTTGGAGAGGGGCTTACACTCAATGTCGATTTGTTAAACTGATTGAAGGAAATAAAGCATTTTTTTCTTTGTATTTTTTTTATATTTTCTTCTTTAATATGCATTTTTGAAAAGCATTTTTTGCTATTCATAGGGAGGTTTTTATATAAAGTATTTGATTTCTAAATATGTGAAATTTTAATGGAATTGCTTAGTGTTGCATTTTGTTATAATTAAATTATATCCTTTTCCCCAATTCTATCACAGTGAGGCGCCCAAATGATCCAATTTAAAAAAAATTACACCTATAAAATATTAATCACATGTATTGTCAGTCGGACGAAAGACCAAGGGTATTTCGGTTCATATTTAATGCTGAAAAGTTGAGATATTTTTTAGTCTCTTTTTTTCTTGGTTGATGTAAATACCTTTTAAAATATAAATTTCTCTACCAAATCCCATAAGCCGGGGAAATAATTCCACCCGTCAGGCATTTTTTTCTAACTTCTCAACCAACAGGCCGTCCCTTGCCATTTCGCGAACAAAACAGACTTATAATGAATATCAATTTGCAAGCCACGGCAGCAATAAAGCCATCATTTCACGTTACACCGTGAAGCGATCACAATGATACATTACACGGCCAGTATTTCATTATGTTCCCGAATTCATTCAAAGCTTTGCTGAACGGAACAAATTACTTCAGAACTACAGCGCCATACAGCACAATATTTTTTTATCCCCACTACGACTGTCCCTACAGGGTGTATAGAAATTTCTGAAGCTCAGTAATACGTTCCATCTTCTTGCCTTATATTAAAAATGCATAATGAATACTGGGAACAGAGTGAATGGTGCACTGAAATCAGTTATGATGGCAAATAAAAACCTAACAGCGAAAGCTAAACTGGCAATAAACAACGGAGTCTTGGCTCCATGGAGTTGCCAAAATAATGGTGAAAGTAGACTGAATGCAGTGGAAATGCGATCCTCAAACGAATGTGCGGCTAAACGATGTAAAATTGATGTGATAAGCATTTTCGACAAAATTAAGAAAGGTGTGTTGAGATAGTTTGGGCATGTGAATCGAATGAGTAAAGAAAGGTAGTAAAAATAGTAAAACAAATGCATGTAACACACGAATGTACATAGTTAGAAAAATGAGCTGAGGTAGACCGAGGAGAACTTGGCATGTCAATTGCCATGATCAGGTATGTCAAATAATTGAAAATGGTCAGGTCAGGAGTCGAAATAATCGGAGGGTATGTATGAGGAGATGCATGAATGTGGAAGAGGTGAAGACCGTTTGCAAGGATAGAGTGGCGTGGCGTTCTATTATCTCTGCTTACCCCAACAATACATTAAGATAATAATATATTTTATATTAATTTTTGTTAAGTTGTTTTCTGTGCCACCTGTATCTCTCTTCCACGAACACTCATGATATAGAAGTAGTGAGCGAGTAGGAACAGTTAGTATTGTTTAGTTAGGCTGTGAAAAGGCGATTATTACCACTGATTTAGGCTAATAACCTTGCTGACAATGATGAGTGCAGCATCACTCGACTACCGGAGGAATGTTGCCAGATTGCCACAGTATTGTTATTAATATTTCTCTACCAAACTCGAGATGCATACCTGTGGAGCTACGCTAAGATTTATTGCGTGCTCTGCGCGCTGCACTGGTATACTGATGTCATAACTTAAGTATGATATTTTTTAATTGATTTTAAAAATAAAATATAATCAAAATATCGATTATTTTACTTTTCAATACTTGAGATGATTTCACTTTTATTTTTATTAATAAATTTGGCACTCACTTTGTGATAATATCTATTCACTTATAATTTCACTTAACACATATCACTATTTCTAAGAAAATATTGTTACATGTGGTTTAATATGTTACATTCCGCATTATTTTAAGCATCATTGAAAATGATGAGGAATGCATCAAAACACGTGATTTTTGAAAGAGAAGTATTTGTGTATTTATTATTTACAAAAATACCCTAATTTCATACTTTATCTATGAGCCTAAGCGGCTTATTATATTATATTATTTATATTATATTATTAAAAATAGGTATCAAATTGTGGAAGAGTAGAACCCAGAAACTCTGACTTATGAGTTACTAACCACGGGACCACAACCCGACACAATTAAATTAAAACACTAATATTTTACTCATGTAAAATATTTAATATTTCCTCATTCAGATTCTTTAATTCTGTTTTTCTTATCATCGTTGTGCATTATCATGTGAAACAGTTATTAACTAAAGCTTTATTACCCATGCTTTGATTATCTATGTCATATCAGTCACTTCTAAGTGAATGATGATTGAATGATAAATGAATGATGATTGAATGCAAACCACATGCAATCAAATGCTAACAGTAGATAACAATAAACATAAAAATATTGTCATTGATTTTATGCATTTATATTCGAAATACAGGTTTTATGGTATGAAGAATATAAAAATTATAATCAATTAAAAAGTTCTGCAATATTTCGTTCATAAAATCAGGTAGGTGTTATCTGCCTTTTACCTTGACATTTATATAGTCCTGAATGACAGGTGTAAAAACAATTTAATATAATCCAGATGACTATAGGTGTTGTGGCCTTCCATTTCCTTAGAACCGAGGGATGAACCCCCGTCGCTTTGGAGAACGCTTAGGCCCTTAGTGAAACCTTAACTGCTTTTTTTATTTCTATATTATAGAAGCCCCGCGGAGATCCAGACCTAATGTTCCCCTTACTCTCCCCCCCTGCTTCTAATACGAGTGACCAAACGATTGGAATCTCGTAATGTTTTCCACATAAAATGTATTTGGAATTCAAATATGTAGGTCTCTATAAAAACACTTGTGTAAGACCACATTTGAGTTTATGAATGTAAACATGACTGGTTTCGAGAACTAAGCTTTTCATCAACAAGTAAAAATATCTGTAGTTCTCGAAACTAGTCATGTTTACATGAATAAACTCAAAT
This sequence comes from Brachycentrus maculatus, assembly GCF_059751285.1. Classification (NCBI taxonomy): domain Eukaryota; kingdom Metazoa; phylum Arthropoda; class Insecta; order Trichoptera; family Brachycentridae; genus Brachycentrus; species Brachycentrus maculatus. Next base: position 1,256,709 of record NW_028280991.1, on the reverse strand, counting down.
TTTTCATTTATAAAAACTTTATATTTAAAACATCATATGTTTTATGCCAAATCAATAAATAATACAAATACGTCTCTACTGACCTTACTAACGACGTTACTACCTTTCAGTTCTAAAGTTATATGGTTTGTATAACTAATTATATCTAACCATCACGATGATTCACCGCTGGGGTAGTCAGAGAAAATAAAACACCACACCCATCTGTCTTTGCAAACAATCTTCGCCTCTTCCACATAAACGCATCTCCTCACACATACCCGCCGATTTATCGTATAACCATGAATGAAGTTCCGGATTAAATTCTATTAATCAACGTAGAAAAAATCGGTTTACCATTTTATAATTCTATCCGTAAATAGTACATGAAAATATAATTTCTTGAAAAAAGTCAATTTCATTTACGTTTTATGTTTAAGTAACATTTTCCTTCTACTTTTTACATTAATTTTATACCATTGTGATTTTATTATTATCTCAGTGATGGGACCACACGTATACTGCCGAATATATCATTATAGAATGGGAGAAAAAGTGCCAAATAAAAGCGTGAATCTTGTCGTCACTTGTGCCCGAAGTGAAAAATCGCCTTTCGCATTGTGATTTCCGCCTTTGGCCAGTGACTTCACAAAACACACAAAGCGCTTCCTTGCTGGGCACTCTATACTATTATAATACATTGTGTCACCTTCGGCACTATCCCGGCGATTCGGCATTCATAGGGTGTCATCGGGACAATTTGGGAAATTAATGAACTGCCCCGCCCCTTGGCGAATGTGTGGTCGCCCTTCACAAATCACTTGGAAATAGGAAGACCGTGTTTCCTATGCTATAATAAACCTCGAAGTGTATATATGATTTGAACCAAAAAATTTCAATTATTTATTTCGTTGATGTAAGTCTCTACTGACTACTTTACTACGTTTTTTTAAACAGTGTATTATGATATCAGTTCAAAATTTATATGGTTTATATAACTAACTTACTAACCATCTCGCCACTTCTCCTCTTCCACATTCGTAAATCTTTTCATACGTACACGCCAATTATTCCGACTCCTGACCTGACCACTGTCAAGTATTTTAAATATTTAATTATGACAAGTTTGTTTCATTCTTTCTCTGCTTCTATCACCAACCATAAACTCCTTTTCCCTATCAAATCACAGTGATGCGCCCTTGAGGTAGCATTTTACAAAAAACAGCGCTAAATAAATTATCCGAAATTATTATCATTATTATTTTTACACCAATTTTTAGAACTCTGTTTTGACGATTTTTTTTTAAATAATACAATTTTAACACGCTGTGTTTGATAATGTCTTAATAAGACAAAACGCGTCACATATTATCATATACATATATGTAAATAAAAGTAGAATTCAATGCAATAATCTTGTTTAATTTTGGATGTATTACCCAAAAATTTAAAATGGAATTCTACCAACTGTCTGCAGTTACAATAAATACAATAAAGATATAATTAAAATGTAACTTTGTTTTAAAATCACTATGAACAAAGTTACATTTTAATTATAAAATGTAACTTTGTTTATAGTGCGTATAGTGATTCAAATATAAGTTAAATAAAATGAATATCGATTCACGAATTAGAATATGATTGTAATTGAATTTAAACCTGGTCACTCTAGCGGGCCCACCTTACACGAGAGAAGCGGGCAAGAGAGTTGTTCAGATGCGGTGATTACACAATAGAAACATCAGTGTTAACATGTTCCTTTATTCCTGCCTCTATTCTTCCTGGGGCCCTGGTCCCCTGAGACCCCCTCGGCTCGCCTATTCACAAAGCTACAACTAATTTATTGGTTACGAACGGGGCCAGAAATGATTTGTGGCATCCAGGATCTCAGAACCAATAGAAGTTAACATCATTAACCTCAGATTAGAATCGTGTTTTAGTCGCAATACAAATAAACTTGATTTCCTCACATACTTATAAAAGAGTTTTTGCTCAATAAAAAGCTTCTTTTCATGTGAAGTTCTAGTGATTCAAGAACAATGTTTCAAAATGGGTTCATGTATATATAGAACTTCCAAAAATTTGAGTAGAGTGGTTGTCAATAATGGGTAGAATTGGTGAATGTTACACGTGTGTAAAGTGATCACTGTGCATATATATATATATATATATATATATATATATATATATATTTGTGAACGTGTTCTCAAATTAACATTTTATTATATATAAAAAATCCATGTCTCTACCTTATATGTTATACAATAGTTCAAACATATTTGTAAAATTCAATTTATGTATTATGGTTTTCATCAATAATAAAAGGTCTTCATAAAATTAATAAACTTTGTTTTCACCCATTTTTTTACTAATACAATTCAACTTACCGGTTTCAACAATACATTGTCATCATCAGGGTTTATTTTAAATCAAAAACATTAAAAACACTAAAATAATTTCACCAAAATTTCTACACGCTCCATAAAAAAATTAGGATTTTAATGGAGTGAGTGGAAGTTTTGGTGAAGTTATTTTAATGTTTCGAATATAGTTAATGTTAGTTTATTAATTTTATAAAGATATTATAAAATGTACCACAAAGTATCTGCGGAAAACATTCAAGAAAAAATAAAAGGAATGAAATGTGATTATTTCGCCTATCGCCTTTGTATTGATATTAGTCTTGTAAATAAACATATTGTTTTTCATTATCTTTCAAACGTGATTTTTCACTCTACCATTTTTTAAATGAATATTTAATTATTTATTTACCTGAAGCGCAGGTCTCATCGCCTTGCTTTCATTTAATTTACGATCGAATTGACGTTGCATCAATTTTATGCAGTGCCCCATGCACCAATGGATTATGGTCGATGTTAAGTAGATCATTATTAGATGCCCTTGAGGCAGTGATTTAGTAAAATGGCGCTACACGAATTTTCCAGAATATTATTACATGTTATTATTACTACTAATTATCAATAAAATGCAAAAAAAAATTGTGGTACCTATTAATTTTTCATTAAAATACCTAGGTATCTATTACGAATCTGCTCTTGTGTGTCTTCGTAAATAGGTATTATATAAATGTTTATGTATGGGTTATATTAATTATGTTATTTTATAATGGATAATTTATTATCTTATTTGAAAAATTCCCCCGTTTCCTGCGATACACGAAGGTATGGCTACTAATACTTAACTAAATACAAGATGACCGCTTCTTAATCATTGATTCTATCGGATGAAAGAGAAAAAAGTAAATAGACGACGACCAAAACACTTGAGCGAGTTCGCGGCGGATAGATATATCAAGCTGTCAACAGGCAAAGTGGTGACAAAACGGTCTGACCTTAAGGATGACGTCACGACTCCTTCATTGATCGTGAAGACAGATTTGAGACCATTGACAAGTTTCCTTAATTTCGGGCCGAGATTTTACGAGGACCCACACGCCCGCTCATTTACAAGCAGTAAATTTGGAAACGACTTGACAAAGACGTTAAGGAAGTAGTAGCCGAGTAAAAAAAGCCATTTAGGTAGATTGGAAGATTCTCGACTGTTCTACCCTCTACCGCGAGCTTTGTGGTCGATTTCACTATCACATATATTACCTACCTTTTCATAAAAAAACTAAAATGTTTATAGCCTTCTGAATTAATTTGTCCTCCCGCTACAACACAATTAAGAATTTATAATTTATGTGCTTCTTAAGAGAAGTGTATTTTGGATATTTTTTTAACGACGTCACACTATTCTGCAAGAATCATAAAAATGTCGTAAAGACTTAAAAAATGTATTTTATTTCTTTTCTCTAAATTCTTTATTTCATTCAGCGTTTAATTTGTAAGCGTCGGACATATTGATACATTACAGAAACTGGTTTCAAGATACGAGATAAAACATTTTACCCAATATAAAGCTAATTCACTCTTTCCATACTTATTTATAAAGTAGCAAGTGAAAATATTTATTCATAATACTGTTTCAGAAAAATATTTTCATGAAACTTTGTATTAATAGAATTATAAATATGCCTTCGGAAATATGTCCAATAATTCCCCAGTAGACATAATCACTAAATAAAACTTTCAATAACACGTCATTTACGATGCTTACGATAAAATACGAAGTTAATTAACCATAAATTTAGGGAAAAAAAAGACATCGAAGCGAAATCAATTTGATTTTGTTTTTTCTCGATTATAGAATCCGGCGGGGCCCGAGTTGACAGTAAGTATTCATTTCGGAGATTCGGAATATCGAAGGCCCGAAATGAATTGGCTCCGGGAGATGATTGCCTCGCGGGTGGAATTTTTATTACGGCCCAGGACACCCAAGTGTTCTGGGGAAGATATCACACACTAAATTAACGCGGGGCGGATACGAACCTGCGACGGCTCGAGGGGCATAATCGCGCCTAGCGTGGAACGGCTCTCGGCGGCACAAGGGACGCCCTAGGTGGCGATCTCTTTTACGAGCCTCTCATTCAAAACTTTATACTTATCGCTGATTGCTTTTTAAATAGATAACCGCATTAAACGCGGGTTTCTGCAACTGGCGACCAGTGAATTGCCACAGTTTAGTGGCAAATTTAACAAACGACAAAATAACACAACATTTTAAGTGTTTCCAAATAATTATTCACACATCTGGATTTTCTCTATTAAGGAATTATTTTTACATTTTCTTATGACATCTTAAAATAGATGACGAAGAATATGGAAGTCTTGGTATTTACAGGGCAAAAAATGACAAAATAACACGTTGACATTTTCAAATCAATATAATTTAACACTCTTTTTATCATTCATCGTTCACTTTGTGTAATACCACTTAAAAATACTACTTCATGACTGCCGATTTCAGAATAATAATTCCAACATCAGGTCACATGTAGACTTAAGTGGTATTACACAATGTGAACGATGAATGATAAGGAGTGTTATATTACCATATAACAAAGTTAACAACACTTTTAATATACAGAATACAACATGATATATTTTAACTAGCGCAAACTCTATATGAATTACTCATAAAATTCAATTAAAAAACATTTAAATTTTTTTGGAGGGCTTTTTTTCAAGTTTTGTTTATTTTGGGTACGCGCGATCGTGGCTCTCTGTGTGTTCATGACCTGCGGTAGGCGGTCGATTCCAACACTTTGAGCATGTAATTATGATACTTCAGATTCACCCCGGGCTATAATGCTTTACGTCTAAATTATTTTTGGCCTTTCGTGAAAGAAAAATATAGCCTAATGGAGGCCCCTCGCACACGGTACGATTGTTTATACTTTTATACTGTTGATTATACAGTTTTTTAATCAATGTCTTTCCTATTATGGCTGCGGCGAGTTATTCCGTTTTAAATGGCTACTAAATGCTCTTTGGAGAATGTATTAATTTATTTATTAAATTGTGTCTTATTTGTACAATATATTTCATATATGTTTATATTTTATTGTTTCTTTAACTTTAGATATGTATAAAATATCTAAAATAAAATAAAAAGTTTTTTTTTTGCGATTCGTATCATAGTAAATGTTGCTTTAAATTTTATTTGAATGATTTTTAATTTTTTTTTAATAATTAGCTAGATATGAAGCAAATTCTGGAACCTTTTTGCTTTGAATAAAATCCAAGTCAATAATGTGGTCTTTAAAATGTATTTTAAAATATTTTATTATCATTTCAATGTTTGACGTGAAGCTATCTTTTACAGATTTGTAACACGTATGTACCTTTATTTAATATCTTTATAAATATACTAAATAGTTTGTGAAAGCCAGCCATCATTCGATTAAAAGATTAAAACTTAAAGCCTATAATACATTTAAATCGATTACACTAAATAAATATTAGTTTGCATACTAATATTGGTACCTTATGTAACCTTATTACGAACTCAGCTTGTTTAAGGCGTCGCGTTATGCAGAACAGCAGTAAGCAGTTCCTTAGACGAAATGCAAAACAGCGAGAGCATAATAACCCCATAGCGCTTTGGTTGAGATAACATCTACCATGTACAGATTGCGTAATGATGAAAGCTTTCATTCCAACATCTGTTGGGGGCAGCTCGTGCTCATTCCAGTATATTCCGATACAAATGTTATTGAAAAGAGCACAATAAACGGTCGATGGTAACATAATACCATTTAACAGTTCGTACACAATGCACAGAATACAGTAGTCCCCGAGAGAGCTAACAATAATAAATTACTTATTTTGTTTTATTTCTCTGCGAAGACCTCCCGCCAACGCCTTTGTTGGGCGCTGAAAGTGCAACTAACAATGTATCCCGTACAGTTGCGAGTTGACAAGTTGTTTCTTATTGTTTTCCATACGACTACCTGGCCGTTGTTTGAATTAGCATAAGCACCCAGGTAATTATCACGTTTGGGGCCTCTTCACATTATTCAAAATGACGAATTGCTCGAATTTTTGACTAAATAAAACATAAAGATTATTTAGATGAATCCATAGCAATTTATACACCGATTGTGTGTGGTTATCCACTACCTTTATCATATTTTTATAATAAGTGGTTATTCTTGGTAATAAAAGTTTATAAAAATGTAATAATGACGTACCACAATGTAAATGCTATAAATAATAAAAATAACATCAATTTTAATTACAGCAATCTCTCACTATTCGATGTTTTGTCTGCTCGGTGAAATTTCATAAAAATCAATGAAATATTTGTAATTTTTATAATAGAATGGCGACTTTTATCAAAACGAGTTTCCGAGTTTTTTTAATAAAAAAAATAATCATATTTTCTGGCGTCTCCTGGCCTGTAAAGTAATTTGGTAATATCGCTATCAATCATGGGAAGGAAAAAGAATTTTACCTTCTACAACTGATCATCAGATTTACAGTACAGACAAGCCGTAAGTAGGTACTGTAAATACTCAAACTTCCACATACTTATTCATCTTTGTTGAAGTATCGATAAAAATACAGTTAATTTATTATGAAAAAGCATTTGAGATTTGCTACCATTTCGACAAACGTAAAAACTCGTGGCGTGAGATTAGTATTTTTATGTACTTTATTTTCTTCCTGTACTTTGCGCAATTTCACAGTATCAAATTTCTTAGATTGGCCCCAGTGATAATCTGTGCCTTTGTTGGTGTAACAGTTCGATGTTTTGTAACTAAGGGTGTGTATGACGTTGGGGGATGGTCGGTAGGGGTTTGTTTGTAGAGGGCAGATTAGACATTGTGACAACAATGCTCTTACGGCCCTCGATAGCCATCTGCAAACAGATTACATCTGTTTTAAGCTATTCAATGAATTTAATATACGAGTATTATAGGGGAAGACTGAGCTATGTATATAATAATATTAAATCGGTGTATAATGTATATTTTTCATTATTTTTTTAAGATGAATCGGAAACAAATTAATTCATATTAACTTGAAACAACATTTTCAGTGTTTCCTAATACTTCTCACAAATCTGGGTTTCTTCACTAAGGAGTTATTTTACATTTAGTAAAATATGTATGTAAAATAATTCGGATTTAGATCTTGCATACACAAAAAAGATCCTCCGCTAAATAAAATGCTTTCTAAATCCAATCATAGAAGGCTGTTGTGAACTTAATCATGGAACGCCATAAGATCGATCATATATGAATGACTTCAAAATTTAAGTACTGTGGTTGTCAGTCATGGGTAGAATGGTAAATGTTATACATTTGTAAAGTCCTCACTTAACCCGCTTTTGAGAGGTCATAAGCCTTGTAAATACCCAGACCTATACCCCATATTATTCTTTATCTATGTTGAGATGTCACAATTTTATCAATTTGCACACTGTTTATGAAAATTTAAAGTACATACTAAAATACAAATGTATTTCATAGGTACTACCTGATTGTACGGATGTGAGAAAAAACCTTTGTATTTTTTTTTACCATCAAATGTTAACTTAAGTTGTGTTAAAATAAATACAGTTTTGAAATTGAAAAAGCACGCATGATGGAACTTCTATACAATTTGCAAGGAACGTGAAGAACTGCTGTTGATTGTGATGTTGAATAAAGGCTAAATACCTTTTTTGTGTTGTCTCGTAAGTGTTCACAAAATTAGTCGAGTGAAAGTAATGGCTAGAAACAGGTAAGAACCGACTCACCTACTAATATTTGTCATCCAGGAAGTACGTTTCTGAGGAAGTTGTGCAACGATCTACGGATATGTTGGTAATAAAAATAATTTAATAGCCAATGTGAATTCGAGACCGAAACTCTCAGAAGTCGAGAAGTATTGTATGTAATATTACGCCAGCTCAAAAGTTTGTTTATTTTTCAGCATTTTTTGTTTCAAATTCAGGAATGTATAACTATAGCAAAAATTTAGGAATGTTTGTTGTAATTACGTCTTTTACGCGTCAATATCAATTTATTTTCATGAATGTTTTTTATAGATACTTTGTGGTACATTCTAAAAAAAATTATAAAATAAAAACAGAACTTTGGATGGAGAAAAGTGCCAAAAAAAGGGGTTAAAGAAGGTTGTTTAAGATTGTAAAATATTAATTTTAGTCAATATTAATATATTGAAAACCTTCCAAACAATCCATTAAAATATGTGTTAAGAAAAAATAATATTTACTAGTTCAATGCAGTTCCATCTAAAAATGTTCTATGAACATTTTTAGAGGAACTATTTTATTGCATTGGATCTATTTCATAGAATCATTGTTTATTTTTCTCGAATAAGTTTTTGTTTGAAAGTTTACCACAATATTTTGTGGGTATCCAAATCTTTGTCCACAAATTCCTTCATTCTTTCAAGGTCTTATGTGGCTCTACCAATAACAAAAACTTACTAAATTCAACCATAGATGGTGCCAAGGAAGAAGCATTTGCAATATGTTTTCATAAAAGTTTTTTTAAAGCATAAATATAGCATCCGAAATTTGAGTAGTATGGTTATCAATCACGTGTACAATAGGGAGTGATCACTAAAACCAGCCAATGATACGTCGTAAGCCGTGTACATGTCCAAACTTCAAAATCATGTGCAAGATGTTTTCAATTAAAACAATTTATCTTCCGAAATTTGATAATGTGGTTATCAATCAAGGGTAGAATGGTCATTGATCACTTTAATCACTAAATGATAGGTAAATATTAGCCCTGTAATTTTTTTCCTTGGTGCCAACGAAGAAGCATGTGCAAGATGTTTTCAATTAAAGCATCCGAAATTAGGAGTAGTGTGATTATTAATCATTTGCAGAATGGTGAACGATCACTTAAATCAACCAATGATAGGAAGGTTTAGCCCTGTAAATTCCCAAAACCTCTACATTTTTACTAATTTTTGTTGAGAAATCAAAAAGAAAATATGTCAATTGAATAAAATAAGAAACTTACCTCGATCCACAATCTTCCCGAAGAGATTTTTTCCTCTGAGGAAGTTCCTCGTGGAGCAGTTCCACCTTCGATTCCTGAACTGGAACTGGCACTCCGCGATGGCCTGGTTGGCCCCCTTGGCCACGGCCGTCAGCACGCCGGGGTTCTCCCTCGCCAACCGTCTCTGCTTCCTCCTGAGGGTGTGCTGGACCATGGAGTCGGTGTACAGTACCCCCGGCGGAGGAGACAGGGGTGACAAGTTGTTCGGCTCTCCTGCTTTTGCAATACCCCTGAAAAAACCACAAAACTCTATGAAATGCCAATATTTAAAAAAAAAAATTATGTGATTATATTTATTATTGACGTTTCTTATTATGTACAAGGTTTATAATAGATCACTTGTTCGATTTTAGTTTTTATTGTAAAAATATTTTTAAGTTACTTTAGAAAATTCACCTTGTCTATTACGAACAAGGATTTTATGGTGGATTTAGGTAACTTTTAACTTAAAACACGTTTTAAGTTATGATGGTATTTTAAAGAACCGAAATGGTACATTATTCCTTATATTAATGCTCTAATTAATCAATTCCATAATTCTCAATTTTGTAAATGGGATATTTATTAATTAATTAATAATACATTAGTAAATAGTAAGAATACAAACTACTGTTTTTTTATTATTACTATTAACATTTAGTAATGACAACATAAGATATTACAATTCTGTTAAAAAACAATTTTTTAAAGGTTTTTTGTAAATTCGCGGTAGTTTTTTTAAAATCAATATATGCATATATATATATATATATATATATATATATATATATATATATATATATATATATATATTTATATATATATATATATATATATATATATATATATATATATATATATATATATATATATATATATATATATATATACTGTATAAATCTTGCCTGAGTGCTTTTTTGGTTTTGGTTAGATTTATATATTGGTTCGCTCCATCGAAAACGAATCGGAGTGTTCTCGATTTTATTAACAGTTGTGGCGCAAACATGAATGGATCTCGCCCGTCAAATTTTCTCACGACAGTTGACTCAACACACGACACATTCCGGTGTTCTTGGAACCCAATGTTGACACGAGCTTTACATGACAATCCTATCATCGCTCGTCCGATGCACTCCGCATTATTTCCTCGTGAAACAAAAGCCAAAGAGCAAATAGGAACACTTTTTTATCTGTAGTCTCGCCTTTGTTGGGTTTTACTCACGCAGGATATAGGCGAAATGTTGGGTGCGCCTTTCCGCACTGATCAAACACCAAATATTGGCCATCACAGAGGCCCTCCAAAATTCCAAGTTGAGCCCTCACCGTGTTCCTTAGGTGTCATATTTAACAGCTCGAATCAATATTGGATGCCACTAACCATATTTGTTATTTTGACATATTTAGTGCCCGGCTTATCGCTGTGCACACAAGGCCCAGTTTATATTTACCCCTTTGTTCATGAGTCAATGTTGAACTCGTATCAGATATGCGAGAAAACGAAAGGGTCAGATGGTGGATTCTCTGATGATTTTTTATACAGAAATGACTTTAAAAAAAACTGAACAGAAAAAAATGTAAAAAAAAAATCGTTATTTTGATTGGGCCATTTTCTACAAATAATGGTGCTTTATCAATATATCCAGGTGCCTTTAATACATTGAACTAAATGTAGCATAATAGCTCGCAAATCTCAAAAAAATAGTAAAAGAAACTACGCATCCAAACTAGGCGATTGAGAAGCTTTTCAAAAATTTATAGCTTAAAGTTTATGGGTTTGTATAAAGAAAATACTCACCTTATGTTGTGAATAAAATAATCTGGTCAAATTATTAGCTAAGTGTATAAAAAAAATTAAATCACGTTTTCAAATCGGCGTGTCCTAGTATGTCAAAAAATCCGGTCAGGATTTTTTTATATCCAAATAAAGGGTATCTGCTGAATAAAAAAGTCTTGATCCAACATAGATGGCTTTAGTGAACTCACATGTACAGTTTCATGAGATTAATTATATAAATAGGAGATCCGAAAATTTGAATAGTGAGGCAGTGTGGCTGTCAATCATGAGTATAATAGTAAATTTTGTGTATAAAGTGATCACTTACGACAGTTCATAAGTCACTTAAATAGCCGTGGATATACTTCCACATTCTTCTTCATCTACGTTGAGTATCAAAATATGCAAAAAAAACATTGATTGACAGTTATTCAAAACAAAATAATTCTTTACATATCACCAATAGATGTCTTTAATGAAGTTTTAGTGATTCAAGAACAAGGGTTCTAAATTGGTTCAAATATATAGAACTTCCAAGAAATTCAGTAGTGTGGTTGTCAATGATGGGTAGAATCGATGAATGTTACACGTGTGTAAAGTGATCGCTTAAACCAGCCTATGACGGCCGTCAGCCCCGTATCTTTGATGAGATGTCAAAAAATAATCTAAAAATAATTAATATACTGGTAAAATATCACGAATTTTCTCTAGTAGTTTTGAATTTTATTGCAGTTTATAACATAAAGACTGCATTAAAACATTGATGACCTTATAATATATGCAAATGAGGTGGTGGAGTTTATTAAAAGGCTGAAATGTTGATTGAACGCCTCGAGTGGTGCAACAGGTGCGTGGATAGAGCCCGGCATTAAATCTTTCAGTCAATATTGAACATCATTTTGAAACTCAAAATATGTGTATTTTGTTCTCTATCCAAACATGCCCATTCATACTTACATAGGCCACAGAATGGAACACTTCCTTTCAGTTTTTTTTAGTTTACACCTCCGATTCATCGGCAAAGTAAGTACTATTTCCTGTGAGGACAGAAAATAGCTCACTCGAGTATTATGATGTCGTTATACAATCATACATTGATATCAACACTTGTTACGAAATTCTTAAATTAATTATGTAAATTTTAGGCATTTTTGTCGGTCTTTGAAGTGTAGTGGAAAAACGCAGTGGATTTTTTTTTAAATCCTAACATTTAGCTCGAAATTGCTCGCAATCAGATGGGGTAGATTGATATCTCCGTATAAAGATTTTAATTATTTAAACTATTGATCACAGTAGCAGATACCACATGATAGGAGACTATTATATACTTGTTTATTTGATTAGAGGCCCTTAGGAAATTTCGAAACCAAAAACGTATTATAGGTAGTAATAGTTTACGAAATACTAAGATAAAATATTATAAACCATATTTCTATTTTACAATGTACACTTTGCCATATTTTGCGTGAATTAAAAAACAAAATGAAAAATAGGTACTTAGTATTAACATAAATAAATAAAATACAATAAATCTTTTCGGAATGGTGACATGAGGAGAGAATGCAAAGCTAAATTAAAATAAGCATTATCGATATAATTATGAAAGGTGTGTTGAGATGGTTTTAGCATGAACCGAATAAGTGAAGAAAAAACAGTGAAAATTTTTTTTATGAAGCGAATGTATTTGAAAATAGGAGCAGATGAAAACCGAGGGAAATTTGGTATCATCGAGTATTTCAAATTCTTGAAAGCAATCAGGAGTCGACATAATCGGCGGGTATGTATGAGGTGATACATAAGAGGCGATGACTGTTTGCTAAGACAGATTGGTGTGATGTTCTATTATCTCTGCCTATCCCTACGAGAAAGTAGCATAATGGTTTGTTATGTTTTTTGTTAAGATTATTTTTTACTGTGTATTGTCTAAATCTGTCATCTCCTAGTTTTACTCGTTTCAGTATTATTTATGTAATTTCAAAATCAAATACTTCATTTTATCTTCATCTTATTTATTGATCTGTTAAAGCTGAGATATTTCCGCTTATCTCATGTGAGAATTTAAGGGAATGGATGACGTCACAGATAAGGAATCACACAACCTGCTTATGTTGAAATAATGATTAATCTACTTACCAAATCAAATATTATTACAACCTCTTAACATAACAGGTATTTTGAGACAAAGGCACACACTGAATAAACATTTATACCGGTATTTATTACTGGGTTGTAATGCCTTGCCTCGTACGTCTCTCAGGGGTTAGGGATATCGTCACTGTGTTCTGTCTTCATGTACAGGAATGCATGATACTTAAGTGAATTTGTAACACATCCGAATTATACCAGAATTATGAATAATCATTCATAATTCTGTTTTTTCAAAATAGGGTGAAATTTTCTAAAATATGATTGAAATTTTAAATGAAATTTTCTAATAATTTTTAGGTTAGCGTTAAGGTACCTGTAGGTATAATATTCGAGATTCGATTCCTAATAAGAAATACATTTTTTTGTTTACGTTTCAAACTTTAGATTTATTTTTTATTTAATATTATTGGTGTCTCAACATAAGTTGTACACACCTACCAGGTCTATATGATAATTGAATGGCTTAAGTGATCATTTTAAACACTTATAAATAATATTAACCATTTAGACCATTGTAAATTATCCATATATCATTAATTTTTTTAAAGATACTCTGGTGGTGGATTGTGCGACATCTATGATTAGAATCAGTAGTTTTTACTAACAGAAATCTTCATGAAATTAGATTTAACTTTTGTACTGAATTTTCTTACAGGAACTGCATTTTATATAATAACACAACAACTATGTTTGTACAGTAGAATATTCCACTTTATTTATTTGAAAATTCGTCTTCATAAAATATATTTAAGACTTTTCTAAAATTATTTAACATATTAGGAGATGCCTAAAAATATAATTTAAAATTTTTATGAAAAATTTTTTTGACGTGTTTTTAATTAAAATATTTTGACAGTGTCCAGATAATTCTCAGATTTTAACTAAATAAGTAACTATTAACGAATCAAATCCAGAATTCGGGTACAAAAATTTGGACAAAAATATTTATGCATTTAATTTGTTTCAATATGATGTCGTTTTACTTTTCACTATCTCTAAAGCTGAAATAAAATAAAGTCTTAAAATGGACCATTAATTTGGGAGCAGCCTCCCACTCGGTGGCTGAGCATTAAGATTCTGTGAGAAGTAAATTTTATACTCTAACTCAATCTTAAGCGTTGATTATGGTACCAGTAATATGTCTTCAGATAACACCGCATTCCACCAACAGAACCTTTCCCAATTAAGGGACAATTTTAAACACGGCTCAGAAACCCAAACGGCGAACGGTGTTCGAACACCTTCGGGACTTGTGTCATTTCACTCCTGACTATTGCGATATAATAAAATATCTTTTGATATTCAGAAAAGGATCTGAGAACAATCAGCTAAAGGATAATTTACTCGGTGGACTCGGGCCATTATTCTTGGGTATCTTATCAAATTTAGTAGTGTATAGCTATTAGTTTGGCTTTAATTCTAAAGGTTCTTTTATGAGACGAATCCTTTTGCTTTAAAAATACTAAATACAGTATTAAGTACAGATGTTTAAATAATAATACAAACATTTAAAAATCATAATATTTTTTTATTCATATTATTTTTTGACATCTCATCAAAGATTAAGAAGAATATGGAAGTCTGGGCATTTACGGGGCTGACGACCGTCATCGGCTGGTTTAAGTGATCACTTTACACACGTGTAACATTCACCAGTTCTACCCATTATTAACAACCACACTACTCAAATTCTCGGAAGTTCTATATATATGAACCAATTTAGAAACCTTGTTCATGAATCACTAGAACTTCACTAGAGACATCTATTGGTGAGATGTAAAGAAGCTTTTCATTAAGCAGAAACTCTTATATTATTCATCAACATATAGAAAACATCAACGCTGGGTAATTTACAAAACCTCCACAGTTTATCTCGTTGCATCTATGAGACCCAATACATATAAACTATGTATTTTTATATACGTTTTATAAAAGTTTTACTTTGCAAACATTATTATTTTTTCAGATCTATTGTGATACATATTGTGATGAATTTCGCATCATTTTTAAACACCGGTATTTAAAAAGATTGCGGAACGCATGAAATCACGTGTTATAATAAATTTTAAGGCATTGTGGTATTTACCAAGTAAAACTTAAAATAAAAATGGATAGATATTAATTTTTAAGCGATTGCCAAATCAATTAATAAAATAATAAAACTGACTTACTAACCATCACGCACTTCCCGTAGGAGTAGGCACAGCATAGAACACCACATTATTCTGTCTTTTGCAAAATCTTCGCCCATTCCACATTCCTGCATTTCCTCAGATATACCCACCTATTATTCCGACTCTTGACCTAACTATTTGAAACACTAGATGATGCTTTGTTTCTCTCGATCTATTTTCACCCCATGAATTTGTTTTACTTTTCTTTCTTCACTCATTTGATTCACATGCCCAAATCATCTCAACACACTTTTCTCAATTTTATGAAAAATGCTTATCCCATCCTTGCATTCTTTCCATTATTCACCATTCGAACATCTATCATACATTATTTTACGCACATTCGCCTGAGAGATCGCGTTCGACTGTTTTCAGTCTTCTTTCATCCTCCTTTTGCCAACTCTTTACTTCACTTCCATTAATTTTAAGTGAATTGTTTATTATGTAAAAAGTATAATAAATAAAAATAATTAGACAAGTAGTAAGCTAACATTGTACATATATGGTACATTCTATCCTCTTGTTGTCACTCACATATCTTCAAATATGATATGTGAGTGAAAACTAGAAATGAGTGTGACAAGTATTCCGGTACGCGTGTCGTTATGGATCAGGCAAACATGATTAGAGAGAGGTAACAAAACAGCGAAACGTAAGCGCAAAGTCCGTCTGACTGCAAGACCATCCAGTTATCTGCAGATCCGCGTGAAATGCAACCTCCTATAGCGACAAAGGCGCCGCCGTGGTCGCGATGCTGTGCGAATCTCGCCGTCACGACCCGAGATCGTCGACGCAGATTTTCACCGTGTATCGTCGGTTCTCACGCGTGTAGCCCGTGAACCCAGCACGTAGAACCCGCTCCCGACGCGACACTTGCGACATCACACCCATATGCGGTGTGCCTTGACGTGTGATAGATATGATGGATGGCGATCGTGGTGACAGATATACGCACTTGAGACTAACTAACTGACTGCCTTACTTACCACTACGCCGCTTCCTCGTAGGGTAGGCAGAGAATAAAACACCGCGTTACTCTTTATACGTCTTTAAACATGTCATACTTCATTTTTGACATCTCATCAAAGATGAAGAAGAATATGGAAGTCTGGGCATTTACGGGGCTGACGACCGTCATATTCACCAATTCTACCCATTATTGACAACCACTCTACTCAAATTCTTGGAAGTTATATATATATGAACAAATT
Source organism: Brachycentrus maculatus (assembly GCF_059751285.1). Lineage (NCBI taxonomy): Eukaryota > Metazoa > Arthropoda > Insecta > Trichoptera > Brachycentridae > Brachycentrus > Brachycentrus maculatus. The sequence continues at coordinate 1,240,014 of NW_028280991.1, read as the reverse complement.
TTGAAACATTATTCTTGAATCACTAGAACTTCACGAGAGACATCTATTGGTGAGATAAAAAGAAGCTTTTTATTGAGCAGAAACTCTTTTATTAGTTTGTGCGGATTCGGACCTCACATTATTATTAGGTATTTGTAAAATTGCTAAAAACATGCGGAAACACATGTTTTTTTTTTAATCTGTACGTGCCCTACCTGCAGTCTTATTTATATAAATTATACGCGTTATGATTCGTAATGTCATTTTGAATCAATATTATTTCTCGTCAGAGTGATAAAAAAGTATAAACAAAATGCTTGAAATTCCTGACGATCCCGTGTGGAATTTATTGATATTGAATTGGTTCCCAAAAAGTTCGGTAGTAATATTGGGAAAAAAGTTTACACGCACGTAGTACGGCGTAGCGATTGTGGAGTGGTAAATATTCCGTTCGTGTCCTGACTTAACAACATGTTGGATACACTCAACATTCCTCAAGGACTCCATCATATGGGATATAGAGCACAAATACATACGTAGAATGGCTACTTCAAGAAGAAAAACATATCAAATTCACCATACCTTTGATAGGGTACATTCATATATCAAATACAGCGTTTTAATTGAATTAAAACATTAAAAGAGTTTTTTTTCAATTCTGACGCTTGAAAATCATGTCTTTTTACAACATTTTGTATAGATTAGACACACAAATCAAAGTTTGTTCACAAACAAGGATTTTTTTCAAACAAACAAAGCTGGGTTTCTCTCTACTCCACTTTTTTTAGTTCTCTGCTAAATTAATTAAACTTTATTTTCACTAAACCCAGGTTACTGTAATGTAATTGAATTGTTTGCGTAAACCAACGTTTTTGTATTGAAAAAATAAGTTTTTCTTCGATTCAAATAGATAGTTTTATATATAAAAGGGTTATTGAAAGGTGAGGAGTTTTTACAATAATAATAATAATAATGATAAAACCCTTATCCGCACCCCAATGGTGCATAGGGCACTGTGTTATATAAACGCAGTGTTATCTTGATCGTTTACACATGAAGGAAGGGTGATCAGCCCTCCGCTTCAGGTACCAGTCCATGGTAATATTAAAAAAATACTACAGTGAAAAAATCACTTAAAATTATTTTACCCCCCTTGGGAATCGAACCGGGATCTCCAGAACTGTAACCGAGCGTGCTGACCATTACACTACGGTTTTTACAATAGATATTCTTTAAAAACATATAATGTTTGAAAAAATGTGCGGAGATAAGTGAGACTCTTTGCGCAGCTGGTCGCTTACTGAATTACATGTTTGCGAATACATCCTTAATTTGGTGCAAATGGGGATGAGTAAATTAATGGATTTGCTTATAAGGTTGTTATTATTGTCGATTTGCCAAAGGTATTTTTTAAATATATCAATCGCTTTCCAGGTACAATATTTATATTTTGTAAATTTATTTGAAATAACTTCTCTTGGTTTCAGTGCTAAAATTAAATCAAACGCATGTCAGAAGTGAATGAATAGCCTTTTTATAAACACAAAGGAAATAGTTGATATTATTATAATAAAATTTAGCATATTATTTTTGAGGCATAGCGATAATAGATGACGATTGCACGCCTTAATTGTGTTAATGCACATGTAATATGGTATAATAGGTATTATAAAACCAATCTCAATAATGGTAGGTATAAAAATGTTACTTTTTTCGACATGTACGTAATAACTAAATTTGTTTAGTCGCCTGGCTAGCGTGAAGAATTGAATAACGTATCACGAACAGGAAAATAATGCTAACAAACGGGTGTCTTGGTGTAGAAAGATCCTCACCTCTCCAATTAAAATTGTATATATAGCAAATTTTATCGCAGAATCAATAGTAAAAGATAGGATACTCCATTTTATATAGTAGATATCTTTTCTCATGTGTGTATATATATATATATATATATATATATATATATATATATATATATATATATATATATACATGTATATATATATATATTTATATATATATATATATATATATATAATATATATATATATATATATATATATATATATATATATATATATATATATATATATATATATATATATATATATACATATATATATATATATATATATATATATATATATATATATATATACACATATAAATATATATTCTAAATGTATTATTTTTGACATCTCAACATAGATGAAGAATAATATGGAAGTCTGGGCATTAACGGGGCTTACGACCATCATAGGCTGGTTTAAGTTCAACAATTCTACCTATGATTGACAACCACACTACTCAAATTCTTGGAAATTCTATATACTTATATGATCCAATTTCGAATCATTGTACTTGAATCATTAGAATTTTCATTAGAAACATCTACTGGTGAGATGAAGAAGCTTTTTTATTTAGCAGAAACTCTTTTATTTATATATGAGGTCCGAATCCTTGATTATTATCGCATACACGAGAAACGCCAGAAAATGACATTTTCATTTTATTATTTCAAGGTTATAATTTGACCAGATTATTTATTTACAACATTTTGAGTGTGTCCAAGTACTTGTTCACAAATCTGGATTATCTCCAATTATAGGAGTTGTTTTTTGTATAATTTTTTAACATCTCAAAATAGATTAAGAAGACTATGGAAGTTATGGAAGTTTTGGCATACATATATTCTTGTGTACGTATGTCACTATCATCGTTTAGACAAAAAGCCCCAACTGAACTTGACTTGAACTTGATGGTGAACTTTTTTCTGGACATCGCATACAGATTGAAAACGTTTATATTTATTTGCGTTTATGTTTCGGTTTGGGAGTTGAAACGATTTTTCGACAAGGTGCGCCGCGGCTATCCGGCGAGCCGCCCGAGTCCGCGCCTCGGGCACTATATAAAAATAAATCATTTATACGTGCAGTCGTGAATTATGGCCTATTATGATAATAAATAATTTCTGTATACAGCCGTAGCATTAGTGATCTTTAACATCTCCGGCTTAATGAATGTCGGACGGAGAGCTCGCAATGTTGGGTTATATTGCTTTATCAGTATCTAATGACTCGGATACCTATGTGTATTAACATAATATCAATATACGAGCGTAAATTGTGCTGTAACCACACTGCGAATAATACTGGATTCATAATATATGATAAACTTTAATTTAGTAAATTACTAACTATCTGTAAAGTAAAAATGATTAAGGTAACACTTGTTTTTAAACCACTTGAGTTTATTAATAACTACTAGTTTCGTCCGCCTCCGTAGTGTAATGGTCAGCACGCTCGGCTACCATTCTGGAGGACCCGGGTTCGATTCCCAGGGGGGGTGAGAATAAATATGAGTGATTTTTTCACTGTAATATTTATTCAATATTACCCTGGACTGGTACTTGAAGCGGAGGGCTGATCACCTTTCCTTCATGTGCAAACGATTAAGATAACACTGCGTTTATATGACGCAGTGCCCTATGCACCATTGGGGTGCGGATAAGGGTTTTATTATTATTATTATTAGTTTCGGAAGCTAAACTTCCATCGTCAGGTCTGAATAATAACTGTGGTAGTCATTAATAAACTCAAGTGGTATAAAAACAAGTGTTTTCTTAACCTTTTTTTTACTTTACAGATAGTTATTAATTTACTAAATTAAAGTTTACTAGTTTAAAGTTGTCTAGTCTTACCACAAAGTAAATGTCGAAACAACAAATAAAATATTTATAAAGTAATCTATTAAACATGCCTATGACGGTCGCAAGCCCTATACTTTCATATTCCTCTTCATCCATGTTGAGATACAAAATAACTCCTAATTGGATATAATCCAGATTTGTGAACATATATATTGAAAGCTGTCCCTCCGCATTCCCAGATCTGATACAGAAGCATCTAGGCTTCCTGACAGACCTACTCTTGCAAAGCAATTTAAAAACGAAGTCACGAAATTTATTGAAAATGTGAAACAAAATAAAATTGTAGCCCTGTTTCACTGTGAATTTACATTTAAAAGCTTTCAATATCCCTGTCACTGCCAATCAATATACGTAAGAGTTTGTAAATCCACCACCAAATTTTCTAGAAGTACCCCGGTGTAGGCAGTGAAAGAGATTAGTATTTAGTTCAGTTAGTCAGCTAGATTTGTGAACAAGTATTTGGACACACTCAAAATGTTATTATTAACTATCTAACTATCACGCCGCTTCACTACAGGGGTAGGCAGATAGAATGGAACGTTACACCAATCTGTCTTTGCAAACAATCTTCGCCTATTCCCCATTCAAGTATCTTCTCATATACACATACACGCCGATTATTCTGACTCTTGACTTGACCAGTTTCGAGTATTTGAAATATTTTTTCAATATTTTTAGTGTGGCCAATTTTTGTTTACAAATTTGGGGTTCCTCTATTAAGGAGTTATTTATATAGAGAATTTTTTATTCATTATTTAATATGCATCTTCGTGATGCTTTACAGTTTGCCTGATAGAAGGCGCAATATCAACTTACGGTGTTATTATTATAACTGACTGGTTAGTTAAAAATGTCCATAGATCAATGCCGCTTCTCCGCAGGGGTAGGCAGAAAGAATCGAACGCCACGCTTATCTGTCTTTGCAAACAAACTTCGCCTCTCCTCCTGACCTGACCATGCCCAAGTATGTGAAATACTTAATCATGCCAAGTGTTTCTCGGTCTTCCTTTGCTAATTGCCAATAACATTCGTCTTGTAAATTAATTTTACTACTCTTCCTTCACTCATTCGTTTCATATGCCCAAACTATCTCAGCACACCTTTCTTAATTTTATCGATAATGCTTCGAACATCTATCACACATCGTTTTGCCGATCGCAGTCGATCAATCGCATTTCGACTGCATTAAGTCTTCTTTTGCCAACTCCACGCATCTCTTCCATACATTCGTTTAATTTGCAGTATACTATCTGTTCATCGAAATCATAAAAATTGAATACATACCCTGACTATTGGAAATTAAATGAAATTATTTAAATGAAGTTATTATTTAAATAAATAACTAACCATTACGCCACTTCTCCGCACGAGTAGGCAGAGATAATAGAACGTCATAACACTCTGTCTTTGCAAACATTCTTAGCCTCACCACATTCATGGATCTCCTAATACCTATTCTCCCATTATTTTGATTCCTTGCCACACCACTTTTAGGTATTTGACATACCTGATCATGTCAAGTTATTATGTAATTATAATTCAATAAAAAAGTATCAATTTTTGGTGGTCACACTACGTCCGTTTACTGTTGTAAGAGATCAATTAGAGGGTTTTTAATTGAGCACAAAAAGAGTTATTGTTTCATTCGGCGTTCGTATGTAATTAATGGGATTATAATTGGAAAGTTCTACTTATTGAAACAGATTGCCTTGTGCTCAGTACACTCGAATACAGAACCTATACACTCAAAGCAGAGTTTCGCTATATATATATATATATATATATATATATATATATATATATATATATATATATATATATATATATATATATATATATATATATATATATATATATATATATATATAAATATATATATATATATATATATATGTATATATATATATATATATATATATATATATATATATATATATATATATTTGTTTATATATATATATATATATATATATATATATATATATATATTTGTATATATATATATATATATATATATACATACAAATATTTTTTTACTTGATTTAAAGCTATTGTGACACGTGTTTTGATGCATTCTGTAACATTTTCCAACACCGTGAAATGCGTGAAAAATGATGCGGAATGCATTAAAACACACGTAACAATAATTTTTGAGAAATTGCGGTATTTTCCAAGTAAAACTTAAAATTAAAAATTGATAGATTTTGCCACAATATGACTGTCGTATCAATTAATGAAATGTTTAATTACTATACTTTTTATAAGTTCAGTCAATTTATGCACTTTGTTTGAACATAATATTTTCTAAGATAATAAAAATAAAATACCTATTCAAAGCACTGTATTAAAACATTTATGTATCGATTATTTTTTCATATTGAATATTAATTTAATTTCACAAATTTTCAACAACAAAATTCGCAGAATTACGCGAAATTTGGTTAACAGTTTTGCAATTTTTAATATTTTAAAACATGAAATGAATCAAGAATATGTTGATTCATTTCAATTGATATTTTACTTGGTTAATGCCACTATTTCTTAAAAATCTATCGTGACACGTGTTTCGATACATTCAGCATCATTTTCAAACACCATATGTTTATTCAAATGTATCTATGATTATTTTTTTAAACATATTTCACCTTCATGTGTTATTGTTGAAAAAATAGTATTATTTAAATGTGTTATTGTTATATACGTGACGCACACGAATATGGAATTTAAGCTTACAAATTCATACGTTTTAAATCGTCGGATTTCTGCCGACGCCATCCGCGGTGCGTGGTGCGCAACGGCGGTACAAGAAGCCGATACAATCTCGAGAAAAATAAGACGAAAGCAGCCTTTACAAAATTGATCGCTTGATATCGCCTTATTAATTTTCATACAAGAATTTATCTTTTAAGAAGCATCGCATTCCTCGAGTTGTGTGAATCTGATCTCCTTTCGGGGAGACGTTCGGGATGACAGCTCCGCTTCGGCGGACGAGTAACGAAAATGGCATCTATTGAGCTATTCAATAATGCCTAATATGGAGGTTCAAACCCACACGGGACTGTAATTTATACTTGTACGAGATTCCTGGTTTCGCATGTCAGAGATAACCGTTAAGCGATACGGATTAACTGGAGAAAATCGCGCGATCTAGCGGCCAACAAAGCAATTACTAAATATCCTAGTAGCCATTTTTGCATAATTTTATACTAATTTTATAACTATCAGACATATATTATATGCGTACCAACATACATTTATGTAAATAAGAATGCTAATTTCGGAAAATGTGTAGTGCGTAGGATATACTAATGTGCAAAAGAAAATAGCCGCAAGTTAAAAACAGTAGTTTTGAGAAAAACGCGTTTGTAGTAAACTTTAAATGATGCTTTTCGTCAATACATGTATCAAATTAATACAATTTTGCGGCTACTGGGATAATGAATATTTCAGTGAAGGAAAGAGACTGAGCAAAATCTGTGATCGTATATGATAGGGGCCAGTTACAAGAATGCTTTGAGCCATATTACGCTAAACAGCCGCAACTTGAATTAGGGCTAGTTGCCTTTACACATTAATATAGTCAGATGAGAAGACAGAGAAGATGATTCTGGAATGCGCATGTCAATAGAATGCAAGAAAATGGCCCGAATCGCTCTTCAGGAGCACCCAGACGGAAAAATACCACCTGGAAGACCTTCAAAGCGATGGTGTGACAGCTGGCACGCTGTTCACGTCACAAGAGGCGGAAATCGGAACACAGATCCTCGGATGTATCTCCAGAAAAGGAAGTGATTCTGCGTTTGCTCAAAATTTAAAATCACCAAAATTAATTCGCCGATTACTGTGAAATTTCGGCACAACGTTGCATTCAAATATGCGCGTGTTTTTATGTACCGATGACAGATAAAAGCATGCTTTTTACACCCAATGGCAGCACCATCTGTTGAACACATCAGTAAAACAAAGAAAACTAAAAATTGCTTATGACGTACAGTAAAATGACGTTATAGGAATGCGGTCATACATATCGATGAATTCGCAGTGTCAGGCTGGATTATATATGATATAAGCCGCAATGTACTTAATTTTATACTTGAAAATTATTTTAAACCCACAAGCTTTGCAAAGTTCTGTAGGTACCTATTTAAAATATATGTTAACCTAATTTTTTATTTGTTTGGTCTGCATTTTACAATCTTGAACATTTTCACACATGACATAAAAATTTATATTTTTAAAAATATGCATTAGGTATATTTTAATGCACATACTACACAATATCCATTTTTCGCTTTCTCGGCAGTATTTTATTGTTACTTGCCACTTTCAAACTATAAATGGCTTAATATACGCATTTAGCTTATTTGGCACATTTTGTATGATGGGAAAATATATTTTAAACACCTAATTTCAGCACATCAGTAATTTAAAACTTATTAGTAAATTTAAATACTATTATGATAATTAAATATCGGGTAAAAAGTGTGGTAGCAAATCGAATAATATTTTTGGTAATTATTCCATGGGTGTGTGTTCAAAATATTCAATTACATTTATAATAGGAAGTGTTCTGAAGAAGTTGTTATTATATGGGGATTATAATACCTGGGTGGGAAAAACCTATAGTTTAAAGACCGTATTTCGAGCAAGTGTGTAATGTAAGGGTTAGATCCTAATGTAAATATTAAATATTTACCTGCTGAGGTTCTCTGTGTTTGTATATTCTAAGTAAAGTAATCGAAAATTAATCTTTTATGTGGATAATGATATAAATTACACACACATATATATAGATGTGTGTATTCTATAAGTATTTATTATATTATATAAATATGCTATAAAAAACTATAAATATTTTGGAATCAAATATTTTAATAGCCTTCTTGTAAAATAAAATATAAATATGTATAGAAGATAAATACTATTGAAAAGTAAAATGATTGCGTTGTTTAAAAAAATATACACGAAAAATAAATAAATAAAAAAACAAAAAGAAAGGAAATATTTTATAATATTTCTAATTAAGAATTATTTATAAATATTCAGTGTAAAAGAGCTTAGTCTCTTTTTGAAGAGGCAGTGTAGCTAGAATAAGATATTTTAAAAGGAGAAATGTCAAGTTAATATTTTCTAGTAACAATTTTTTAAAAAATACCTATATATAAACCAAAATCCGGATTAAAAAAAATCCGAATAAAAATATACTGAAATACCCTCTATATTATTTTGAATTGCAAGACACGTTAGAGACGTTGAAAATATAACTTGACAGGAAACACATTCAACAAGTGAGATCATTGTTTTTGGACTATGGTGACATTATAACAGGACTATCTGGTTAATCGTGAATAAAAAGGTTAAAACAATTTAAATATCGATAATTAATAATAAAAACACATTAAATCATGGTTAAGTTCATAAATTGAGTATTGATCAGTTTGTTTCCGATTTCTACGTTTATAAAGTAAAAGTTTCAAATTGCGCATAAAAAGTATGTATTATCAACATGGATTGTTCAAATTTAAATAAAGTTATACCAATGTTACTGATTGATGATCGAATCTGTAGTTATTTTATTTTATTTTTTGCTAATTTCATAATGTTTTGAACACGTAAATATAAATTCAACAATCATACAACAGCAAATATTAATTCATGATCGAATCTGTAGTTATTTTTATTTAATTTTTGGCTAATTTTATAATATTTTGAATGCGTAAATATCAATTTAACAATAAGACAACAACACCAAAAAACATTAAAATAACTCAAAAATACCACTGCTGTCGTAAAAAAATTAAATTTAAAAATCCTTGAGTATTTGTAATTTAACTTTACACTAGTTAATAAGATATTTTTTTAAAGCGTAGATGAATTACGTATAAAAGTATTTAAAACATTTCTTACATTATTTATAAATTTATCCATGCCATGTTACAAGTTATTCGAGTTTGAATAAAATCATTTACACAATTGTCTTAAAAATCAGTACAGAGTTTATACAAAATTTCACAATGTTTACAAACAATAAGAACGAGAAAAAGCTTACCACCACATGCTTCCACGGCCTTTCCTCGGTTTCGCTTTCCCCCCCGTCACTTCCAATATAGTGGCCAGCACTACAATAGCCCACAACCACTTCATCTTTAGTATCCTCACACAAAAATCGACTAAATCAAACAACAAAACAAAACTAGTTGTCCTGTTACCGTCTCCCGAATCTTCCACACTTGCGACGAAAAATATCCACAGTTTTATATTGCAATAGTTTTCGCATTTCTACGCAACTGATAGTACTGAAAATTCGTCGGCACAAATCACCCCTGGCTACTTTGACACATTTTCCAACGGGGGCTTGAGTGTTTGAGATTTTGAGCTCTTGAGCTTTCACAAATATGCTGGCACAAATACGCGATTCGAGAGCGATCGATCGCCGGCAGATTATTGAGGGTAGAGAGGCAATCGGTTGGTGCGGCGCGCGATAGGCGTTTGACAAGGCTCACTACCACACTGCAGTTAGCGGCAGAGCCTCGGGCCGGTGGAGGGGGCGGGGGGCGCTGGTGGGGGGTGGGCGGGGCCTCGCAGGTACGCTCAGGTATGAGGGTCGTCCGAAAGGTCCTCGCGGATCGCCGGTTGGAATTCTAATTATGTATTTAGGTATTTTGGTAAATATTTTTGCGTAATATTCGGAAAATAATAAAACTTATAAAAGTTTAACCATATAACCACTATTAAGGTATCGTTCCTAGTAATTTGTATGTAGGTACTAATTGTTTCGGCAATACATTTTTTTTGTTTTACAAAGTGACTTTAGTATTTATTTACACGTATAAACCTAATACGTATTTTTCTTCAGTTAAGAGTGAAATGTTATGGTACAATTTAAACATATAACTAATTAACTTACTAAATAACCATCACGCCGCTTACCATAACAGCAGATAGAGAGAATAGAACCCTATATTAACATGTATTTGCAAATAATCTTTGCCTCTTCCACATTTATGCATCTCCTTATACATACCCGCTGATTATTCCGACTCTTGACCTGACCACATTTATCAAGTGTGTGAAAAACTTAATAATACCAACTTTTCCTCATACTTTTTCGGCTTGTTTTTCCAACTCATTCAATAAATTCACCTCATAAATTTGTTTTGTTAAAAGTATGAATAAAACTGTTCTTTCCACACTTATTCGTTCCCCATGACCAAATCACCTAAACACATGGTTCGTAATTTTATCGATAATGCTTATCTTAGCCATAAATTCTTTCATTAATTTACCATTCAAACATTTATTATACATCGTTTTGCCTCACATGCGTCCGAGAGATTCCATTTCGACTGCATTCAGTTATATTACACATATTATTCCAACTTTTATCGATAAATACGGTAGTAAATATTATCAAGGTTTTTTTTAACAAAAAATAAGTTAAAGTAAGCAAATAGATACACAAAAAGCCCAAAAAGAGGCTTCATTTGTGTTTGGACGGAAATCAGTAATCTCAATATAGAAAACACGTGGTATGATGGCTTACTTTAGCTTCCTTTTTATTTAAATACAGCATGTATTTGTAGATATAATAATAATACTTATGCTATGCAAGTATTAATGGTACGCAAGTATTATTATTTTCGGATAAAATAAAGCAAATTATATTTACTTGCATATCTTGTCCGCTATCGTAGTGTAATGATAAGCGCGTTAAGCTACCGTGCTGGTGGTCCCAGGATCGATTTGCATTTGAGTCAGAATAAATATTAGTAATTTTTCACTAATATCGATCCAACATAACCGTAAACTGGTACCGGAATTTCAGAATTGATCACTTTGCCTTTAAACAAGTAACAATTAAGATAACGCTACGGTGGAGTTTCCTTTGCACTGTTGGCTATTAAAAAAAAACAAACAAACAAACTTAAAGATACAAAAGAAAAAAAGGTGTGTGATGAAATTTTATCTAGGTAGATAAATTATACCAAAGAAGCTCCCAATATAAATATATATGTATATATATATATATATATATATATATATATATATATATATATATATATATATATATATATATATATATATATATATATATATATACATATATATATATATTTATATATATATATATGTATATATATATATATATATATATATATATATATATATATATATATATATATATATATATATATATATATATATATATATATATATATATATATATATATATATGGGATAAGATTTATTGGTTACTCTATTTAGTTATCTATTTGTTAGTAACACAGAGGTTCCCGAACTCTTTTATCTCGTAGACCCCTTGCCTTACCTGATATTGATTTTTATCAAATTCATTAACTTCAAATGTATTTTTGACAGCCGGTATATGTAGTATTACTCACTTTGAACCACACATGTTAGGTTTTATACATTTATATTTTAAATTCAAATTAAAACATAGACCCCTTGCAAGTTGTCATAGACCCCTGGGGGTCGATATTTACCACTTTGGGAATCACTGCTCTAACACCATAATTCTGTACGTACAAGAATCTATTATGACACATAAAACAATGTATAATAAATTATTTAATTCTCATTAGAATCTATTCATTAATTGAAATGTTGTTTTTTATTCTCATCTTATAAATAATTTTATAAATCATATAGATAAATAGAGACAAATTCATTATTTGTTGCATGCTTCGCACATGATTAAATTTTAACGAAACAGTTCTTCTTCTTTTTTTCTTCTAATCCTTACACGCCCTCATTGGTTCATGGGGCATTTATATTCCGATCGTTAATTTCATGATGGCAAGGTGATCAGTCCCGCGCTTCTTGCATAAGTCCAGAGTGGTATTAAATGAATATGAAATTGAAAATCACTTATATTTAAATTGATCCCCCTGGGATCAAACCCGAACATCCAGCTCGGTAGTCAAACACGCTTACCGTTACACTTAGAAGGTGGAATTCATGTTAGATCTATATTAAAGTAAGGTAAATGATTTAGAGTCATATTCGTTGTGTCTAAATTTCATATATAATGTATCTAAGTTTTAAAAAATTATTTAAAAAATTCTTCTTACCAACCTTAAAACTGAGATTGGATGATTCTTATTTTAGCACTCTCCTTATTCTTCATTGATTTAATTTGTGTCATACTACCTTAAAAACTTCACGACTACAAATTTCGGAATAACCATTCCATCATCAATGAAATGATGATTATGAAACAGGTTGTGAATAAAGTCGCAAAGTAGAGTTTTTAAGTGGTATTATAAAGGTGAACGAAGAATGATAAGGAGAGTGTTATATTACCACACCATAAAGCAAGCAATGCTTTTTGTGTACAAAATTCTTTTTGTAATTCAATTGATAGTGATAATTATTTAACAAAGCTTATATTTGAAAAATCCTTCTTAGGTGCTGGCGCTAAAGCTTATGCAATGTAGCGGTCGCCTAGGGCAGCAACTTTCAGATACTGCAAAATGTTATTTCTTTAAAATTAATTGTAAAAAATAAATTTAAAAAAATTAAAATGAAAATGATTTTTTTTTCGATCTGAACTGAATTCCAGATCGAAATCTCGCCCTACAAAACATTTTCGTTTCCTGAAAAGTTATGAAATTTTCCGAAGAGTTAAACATCTCTTCATCAACTTCACCATTATTTTTAAGTATCATTATTTAATTTTTAAGTATCTGTATATATGAAATTTAAAAAAAAATCCTTACATTAACTACCAGACAAACCCATCTGTACTGAAATCGAACTGGATTTCTGAAACATGAAAGGTGTTTTTAGTTTTTTGAACAAGTTACCTTGCCTTCAACGAGTTTTTATGCTAAAATAGTACCTTTGCACAATTAATAATAGTTAAAATAATTTTGGATAATTTACATAAATTTAAACGTTGTGTTTCACTCTCTCTCGCTGCTCGCTATAGTGTGTGAAGGAGACGTATATTTACCAGTGCTTACTATTTGTTATTTTATTATTATTTTATGTTAAAGGCTTTTTGTTTATCTTTTAATGTGTTTATTAGTGTCTTTTTATATTAGATACTGTATATATATGTATTTTGTTAAAGGCTTTAGCCGTTCAAGAAATAAATAAATAAATATCGTCATTTACGTAAAATTCGGGAAAATGAAATTGTGAAAATGATTTAGCAAAAAAAAGATTTTTATTCTAAATATCATTTCATACTAACTGTTTCTAACTGCTGGTGGAAAAGTAATGCATGCCATCGGACCCGCAACAACAAAGGCATCCTCCCGAAATTTAGAATCACTTACCCATGGCAGTTGTTTTAGCCGATCGAAGCGTGAGACGTCTACCAACCAATTCGTCTGGAATGCCCAGCTCTTTTACTTTCTATGGAGGCTTTTATTTAGCTATTGGGTGCTGTTAAGGGATTTAGAAGAAGAAGATGAATTCCATTGTAAAAAATAATTAAGTTGTAACACGGTAATAGGTAGGCTGTATCTTACACCTACCTACCCTTTTAAAATTAAAAATTCTCGGAAGTCAGACGCTTCGGTTTTTGTCTGCGCCGCATCTTCAAGCCTCTCATTCACCGGTGGTGCAAATTCCTGAAGCCTTCCCCCTCCCCCGCGGCCGGGCGCGGAGGAGGGGCGAGCTGCGACCAATGGGGAGACGCCTCCCCCCTCCACCGGACCAATAAACAAATGAACAGCCATTATCATGTGATTAAAATTCCAAATTTGATATTGATATGTAACAGATTATGCCTATTATCGATGTTAGTTACACATCGGGATTAAGTTTGAGCTTAAACCAGTTTACAGGCATGTTCCAGAAGTTGGCTTAAGCATCTATTCGAACATAGCTTTATCATCTATTAGAATTTAGCTGTATCATCTTTATTGTAAAAAATAACAATATCACTTTAACTTAGCTTTAGTATCTATTCGAACATAGCTTTATCATCTATTAGAATTTAGCTGTATTATCTGTATTGTAAAAAAAAACAATATCACTTTAACTTACCTTTAGTATCTATTCGAACATAGCTTTATCATCTAATTAAAGTTAGCCTTATAATCTTTATTGTAAAAAATAACAATATCACTGTAACGTAGCTTTAGTATCTATTCGAACATAGCTTTATCACCTATTTAAATTTAGCCTTATCATCTTTATTGAAAAAAAAAAATATCACTTTAACTTAGCTTTAGTATCTATTCGAACATAGCTTTATCATCTATTAGAATTTTGCTGTATCATCTTTATTGCAAAAAAATACCAATATCACTTTAACCTAGCTTTAGTATCTGTTCGAGCATAGCTTTATCATCTACGTAAATTTAGCCTTATCATCTTTATTGTAAAAAAATAAAAATATCACTATAACTCAGCTTAAGCATTTATTCGAAATTAGCTTTTACATCTATTTGAATTTCGCTTTACCATCTTTATTGTAAAAAAAATACATCTATGTATTCTAAAGCATCCATTTAAATTTATCATCTTTTCTTTTCTCTCAGACGAATGTTCGGCAAAACGTTGTATGATAGATGTTCGACTGGTAACATACACAAATAAAATGTATGAAAATTATTCTGGTGCTTGTAGATTCACATCACAAGTCTTACACATCAGTGGCTATAATTTTTCGATCACATGAGTATTCGTGTGCTATTTTTTTAATGATGCGAATCCATCGAAACACGTGTGACGATATATTTTGAGAAATACTGGTATTTACCAAGCAAATTTTAAATTAAAAATTGATTTCACTTACCTACATTCATTAACTCATCAACTTATCTGACGTTCCTTAAAGCCCAACATACAAAAGTAAATTTTCATTAAATACCGGTAAAATTTAACGTGACTGAATTTTTGCTTAAAATACCATTTTCGCATTGAAAAAATAAGTTTTTCTTAGAAATAAATATGTATATGGTTTTGAAAAGAAGAGTTATTGAATGATGAGTTTAAAAAAATATTTGTTCAATTTATATTCTCAACAAAAAAAGTCAATTTCAAAATGTATTCTAAAAAATCTACCGTGAAAAGACGTCCGACCTCTAACACTGTCGTCTGCGTTATGAATTTCAACGCTTGAGATCTCAGCCTTAACTTCATCGTAATTGTTTCGGTATCCTAGTATCTAAATATGTTACGCAACATGCCGGAAACATCATAGGAAAAATGAATAGGCGTAGAACTCGAAATTGACATATTTTGAAGGAAGTCAACTACCCCTTGATTGATTTGGATGCAGGTATATGTATTGGTAAGTAGATTTCCTTGTCAGATCCTAAATTGAATATGGCAATACGTCTAGTTTTGAGAGTTTCAGGAAGTCGGCACTTTAAAAACGTTCAACGCGCTCGCACGTGCTCGAATACGCACAAAAAGTAATCGTTTATATTTCTAATTACTTAAGTGCTTTAAATATCTCAACTAGAAAGAATAAATGGTTTGGACTCGAATACAACGATCCCTCGTTTTACACGAGAGACCTTTTCTTGAGACGTTTTTCTTGCGTACCTCTTGAAGAAAGATCGCAAACTCATGTACCTTTTTTGGGGGAATAGTAAATGAAATAAATATCAGTGTTTTAAACAGTTATTGCCATCAAAATACAATTCTACTACTACTACTATCACGCCGTTTTCTTGCAGTGGTAGGCAGAGAGGATAGAACGCCACACTATTCTGTCCTGACGTACACTCCTGGCTTTCTTCACATCCATATATGTATCTAGTGACACATGCCCTACGATTACGCAGACTTTTCACACCACCAAGTTTTAGGTTCTGATTGATCTGATCGTGCCTTTTTCGGCCGTCTTCGTTCTGTTCTACCGCTTACATTCGCATATACTTTCTTTTACATTCTCTCGTTATCCATTCACTCCACATGTCCATACCACCTTAATGAATTCTTCTTAATACAATTCTGATCACGGTGAAAATCAGTTTAATGTATCAAATGTGCACGTTTTCCTTTTCACAACTGTGAGAAATCATATTACGTGTTACACATTACAGTGTAATGATTCAATGATTATTTGATATCTCAACATACATGAAGAAGAATATGGAAGTCTGGGTATTTACATCACTTACGATCTGTCATAGACTGATTAAGTGATCACTTAACACATGTGCAACATTCTCCATTCTACCCATGATTAACAACCACAATACTCAAAATTTTGGAAATCCTAGTTAAAGTGAACAATTTCATGACACAGTACATATGAGTTCGCAACAGCCATATACTTTTGATGTTGTTAAAAAATATTATATAAAATACAGAAAAACTTTTAAAAAATATTTCTCTGGACATTTTTTAATATATTTGATCTGGAGAACCGCTTCAATCATCATTCTCACATTACTTTGAAATATACCACATAATCCTTTCTTACATTAACAAACATATCATGTGATACATTTTGTATGGTTTGTGCATAAAATCAACATGCACTTTGGTCCTGTAACTGAAAAAAATACATCGTCTCACATGTTGTAATCGCCTTTCAGCTAATGTAGCGTTTAAAACACCTGCATGTAAATCCGATCCGCACGAACAAGCTGCGATTCATCGCTCAGAAAGGTTCATTTTATACAGATAAAAATGACGATTCTCGCTCAGATTGTGTACGTTTTTTTTACTATTTGGTGCCTGGAAGCTGTTACCGATGGATTCCGTTTAAGTGCCGTGTTTGTGTATCTTATTTTACCGTTTAAACATATTTAAGCGAAGTGCAAATATAAATCTGGCCCCGTGAACGGAGAATGGACCATTTGACATCTGTTCTGACGCGGCAGCTGTATGGCGCGCGACTTAAATATTGAGGTAGGTAGGTACCCCACGTATAAGAGGATGGGTACCTACCTATCCACCAAATTATAGTAATAGATGCGGGATACGAGTATATATTAATAGACCTTGTATATTCAACAAAGCTACGCACTACTATGAACCTTTGTATCACGTATTCAAAAATGACGTGCATATTATATATGTATGTATGTATTATATATATATATATATATATATATATATATATATATATATATATATATATATATATATATATATATATATATATATATATATTTATATATATATATATATATATATATATATATATATATATATATATATATATATATATATATATATATATATATATATATATATATATATATATATATATATATATATATATATATATATATTTATGTATACATAAATATGTCTAGATGCGCATCATATATGTATGTAACATTCTAAAAATATCAACTAATATGTACATATCCAACTGGAATCCTTCCATTAATTAATTCGGCAGTCACTTTGTGGTAAAATCTATCCATTTTTAATTCATGTAGATTTTAAGAAATAGTGGTATTTACTAAGTAAAACATTAATTAAAAATGAAATCCTTCACATTAAAACCATTAAGGCAATATTTTACTAAAATAATACTAGGTACCTTAAATATTCACATTTATTGTCAAAGCATACAAAGATGAATTATTCTTCTTATACCTTCATGTAGATCCTCGGATCTGTTTGTTCCGTTATCCATCTCTTGTGATGTTGACTACCAGGTGTCAAGCCATCGGTTTGGAGGTCTTCTTCCGTTTTTTCTCTTGAAGAGCAATTCGAGTCAGTCTATTTTCTTGCATTCTATTGACATGGGCATTGTTGAATCGTCTTTGCTGTCTTCCCCATCTGACTATTTTCTCCGTACTACATATTTTCCCAATTTTCGTGATCCGTGAAAAACCAATTAGCTTTTTAAACTCTATTAACTGTATTAAGCATAGGTGCATAGGGTAATGTAGTAAATAAGTAAATATATACAGCTTTATTTTGTATTGCATGTAAAATACTAGTTTGATAAAATAATGTATGTAGTGATAAATTACTTTAATTTATGTGGGTCTATCCAGGAATCGTACTTTGAACGTCGTACATAGTAGCTCACAGAACTATGGTCAGTGGGGAATCTTTTTCTTTTAAAACATTATCCTCGCCCTATGGTGCATAGGCCATTGCATCGTTTGACGCAGTGTTATCTTGAGCGTTGATGCGTTAAGGCAAGATGATCAATCATGCACTCCTTTAAGTGGTCAGGGTGATATTAAATCAATATGAGAGTAGAAAATACTGATTACAATATTTATTCTGATATCCTTGGGAATCGAACTCAGGACCTCCAGCATGGATGGATTAAAAAAGTATTTAGTTCACTTACTCATTTTTTAGTTATATCATAAAAGTTAAAATTAACAACATTTTGAGTGTGTCCAAATACTTGTTCACAAAATCTGGATTATCTCCAATTACAGGAGTTATTTTCTTTTTTTTTGACATCTCATAAAAGATTAAGAAGAATATGGAAGTCTGGACGTTTACGGGGCTGACGACCGTCATAGGCTGGTTTAAGTGATCACTTTACACACGTGTAACATTCACCAATATTCACATTATATAGAACTTCCAAGAATTAGTGTGGTTGTCAATAATTGGTAGAATTGGCGAATGTTACACGTATGTAAAGTGGTCACTTAAACCAGCCTATGACGGTCGTCAGCCCCGTAAATGCCCAGACTTCCATATTCTTCTTCATCTTTGATGAGATGTCAAAAAAAAAATATTTAAAATTAACAATCATTGACTTATAACTCGATATAATAGGTTTTTATACAATAAATTTCTATCAAAAAGCTTACAGGTACTTGTAGAGATATGTGTACATACGTGAATTGAGAAGAAAATAACATGTTTGACTTTTAAAAGCGAATGATGTCAGAAGTTTTTTTGCTCACAAGAAATGTTTAATGGTGTCGTAAGATGGGTGTAACATAAAATTAACACGTATGTTAAATATTTCCACAAGGCGTAAATCAATGTGTTTATGGGGACCCGTACCAATATAATATTATTTATATGCTTTCCTACCTTACACAAATTTATGTACGTGTTCGCTCCTTGATGTTCGCAAACATGGTGTTAGTTTGTCTAGCATTATTTATCGGTCACTAAATGCGTACAAATATATAGTCAGCTTGCTGCAAAATAAAACCAAATAACATTGAAAATAGATTTTTTACCAATTTTTTTTAATAATATTAATTTTTTAAAACAAGTATTCCAAAATTGCGTTGCAAATTTTTTTTCACTTTCTAGTAATATATTTTTTTTACAAAAATAAAAAATTGAATGATTCGCCAGACACTTTGTAGTAAAATCAATTCATTTTTAAATTTCATATCTTATTAAATATTTCTATTATATATATATCGATATCTCAAAGGATTTGGACACACCTAAATTGTTGTGGACTATTTATTATATATGAAACAATATGTATTATGAAACGTGTTTCGATACTCTTAACATATTTTTTTTATTTGATAACTATTTCGGGTGCATTGAAACACATTTCGCCACAAAATGTAATCATTAGTATTGTTGTATTTATCATGTTAAATTTAAATTTAATCAAAATATCGTATTCTTAAGAAAATGCTAAATATACATACATAAAAATTGTAAACATAGATATCCAAATAATAATATCTTAGAGAACAAACGTATTAATTAAAATTATGATAAGTGGAAGACTTTTTTATGATTCTTAAATTCTCATTTTTTTAAATAGAAACGTTTTTTGCTTTCATTGGTTAAAAATATTAAACACGATTATTTCGCACTATTTATAACTTAAACGTCATCAAAATATGTTGCTATTTGTATTTCTTTTTTATTATTTTTTTTATAAACGCTATGAAAGGTACCTTATAAAACAACACGGTTATTAAAATAAATATTTTGTTTACATAATACATCTCTTATATAATAGCTTGTGTTAATAGAGAAAGTTTGTTTTCACTGCATATAATTATTCTTCATCATATACCATAGTTTAATGTTTTTTACTGACATATCTTGATGGAACTGCATTTTATTTATTTAATAAAACAAGAACTTTAGAACCTTAAAATAAAACTGAAAATGCTATATAGGTAGTTGATATCATTTTTATATAAATTAATGTATTCAGTATGTAAGAAAAAATCAATAGATTACAAAACATTAGACAACATTTAAAATCGAAAAGAAATTTATTCAACATATTTTTACAGGGAAAAAATTCCACACCACAAAAAATAACTGATACATGAAGCACAACTTCAAATTTCATGAGGATTTTTTTATTGTTTTATAAATTCAATTTATTCGTGATATTTGTAAGTCATTGAAACGTGGGTCATATTTCAGTCAATTCCCTTGGAATCGAAAGCTTTATTAGTTACTCTGAAATCCGCAAAACCGTTCATCATTTACATTAGGTACCTACTTCGTCCATTCGTCTTTATCTATGAATTTAGTTTTGTATGGCAATAAAAATTCTAAGTGAAATTCTAGTTTTCACATGCTTTTACATGAATGAAAGCCTCCTCTAATATTCCATTTCTATTTTTACGACATTTTATAGCCGAATTCCATGGAAAAAGTGGCGTTAACTTTTTACCTGTATTACCTACTTACGAGATCATTCGCAGGTGATAGTAACGTCACATCCGGTGCAATATAACAACAATACTTTGTCTATGAGAACAGCACCGTAAAGATATAATATGCATTGTAGATGGTGGTTATACGGCTCTGCTGGCCTGTATAACTTTATGGCCTGCGCCACCTTTAAGTTACTTATGTATAGTTAGGAGGAAGTAAAAGGGAGAGCTTTTTACAGAGCTTTTACTAAATATCTTTTTTTTTTAAATCTACAATGAAATTTTACCACTTTCTTTCTTATTTGCTCATGCTCCATGAAACTGGAAAAGTATTGATGTTTTTTTTTAACGTTTTATTTATAAATATTGATATCTCAACATATGTAGATGAAGAAAAATATGGAAGTATTGATATTCACACCATTCTACCCACGATAATCACACTACTCAAATTTCGGATGTTGAACATACTTTAAAAAAAAAACAAACATCACGCCGCTTTCCCACAGGAGTAAGGAGAGAAAACAGAACGCTACACAATTCTGTCTTTGCAAATGATCTTCGCCTCAACCACATTTATGCACATCCCAACAAACCTTTCTTATTATTTTGTATAGTAATTTAATTAACATACATACTTCACATATCAATCCACCAAAATATTAATAATAGGTATTACACATATTTGAGTCTAATAATCGTGGGGTATGTATGAGGAGATGCATGAATGTGGAAGAGGCGAAGAATGTTTGCAAGGACAGGGTGGTGTGGCGTTCGATTCTCTCTGCCTACCCCAGCGGGAAAGCGGCGTGATGGTTTGTTAGTTAGTTGCTTAGGTATTACACTGAATAAACCCTTAATAAAAGTGAAAATCTATAATTTTTTACTCAAATAGAAGCTTAAAAAAGTTATTTAAAAAATTAAAAATGTCGTAATACGTATCAAATAATATTTATTGTACAGTTATGTATGTATATATATTAAATTGAAAAACTTCAAAATAATTTCTTTAAAAAAAAATTAAAGGGAGCGTGGACCACACGTAGAAGCGGCGACTGCAAAAGACTGCTCATTGGGTTGTGCGAAACTCGGTGATCGATCCTCCGATACAAAATCGAGATTATGAATATCGATCGAAATAAATTTTCTAAATGTACTGTTTAAATTCTGGTCATGTGCCCCTGTTATTTTTATTTTATTTATAGAGGTGAAAATAACGAAAGGCAATTTTCCTAAAATTAAATATGTATAATACATAAGTAAATACTTTTTATCTGAAAAGTTTTGAAAAATTTCAAATTCTAAATTATTAATAAATTTGATAAAGCACCTTAAATAATAATACTAATATGTAATTTACATATAAGATATTTTTTTCTGTATTTAAGATTTTTTAAAGTTTCAAATTGCGGTTATGTAAAGTGATTTTTTTGAAAAGACAATATTAAAATAAAGACGTTTTTGGAAATTCATTGTTTTTTTTTTGTTGTGAGAAACGCACATATTTAATTTTTAAGTACACTCCACTTATAAACGTATTCTACATATTTGAACGTCGTAAAGTAAACACGACAATTATCAAATGTTTGTATCCTTATCGTGTATAAATGTATTTTTTTCTGTATTTTTTATTAGGACTTTTTTGTGGTGAGGCATTGAAACATTCACTTGGTCTATGAATTATCCTTTTTTATGACATTCTTTAAATTAATAACCTTAAGTTTATAATTTTTTTGTAAAATATCCATTATTCAATAATGTAGCTATATTACATATTGTACAACCCTTTACCTAAATATTTGAAAATTCAACTCAAGTATTTTTTTCCGATGTAATTATCGATTCATTGGATTGTTGTCCCATCCCTAATAACATGTTTCAATGCCGCTACCTTTTGTCGGCTCTGTCTTCAAACGCTCCCCCTGGATGGATGTAGCGCCTACCTACCCTGACCTACTATCGTGTACAGCTTACAGGGTGGGTAATGGTTCTATTCTCTCGGGGGCTGTATATCTTTGTGGTGTGAATTTATATTATTAATGATGCCGCGGACAGGACGACCTTAAAAGCTCTTCATAATAGCCTGAAATATATTAGTTTCAACATAACCCTTAGTCAAAGATAAGAAAGCGTGTTAACATGTTTTTTTCTTGTCCTTTTAACTTTATTTAGAATTTTTTTCTACCTCAATATAATATTTTTATACAAAATAGAAACGCAACATTTCAAAACTTTACTTTAATCATTAAATGTGAAAATAACATTTAATACATCTATTATTATCATCAGCATATAATTATCCACGTTCTTATAAGCGCCCTTGAGGTACTATTTTACGTAAATGGCGCTATATGAATTATCTAAAAGTATTATTATAATTCTTTTTAATACGCTTTTCTTTAGTACTTACAGTGAGATCATACTGAATATATTACTATTTTTTAAATATTTCTTTAAATTTATTTCTACATAATTAACAAACAGAACAATGCAGTATCTTCTAAATAATCCCAATTATTATTGCATGTAGGTATATATATATATATATATATATATATATATATATATATATATATATATATATATATATATATATATATATATATATATATATATATATATATATATATATATATATATATATATATATATATATATATATATATATATAATATATATATATATATATATATATATATATATATATATATATATATATATATATATATATATATATATATATATATATATATATATATATAAATATATATATATATATATATATATATATATATATATATATATATATATATATATATATATATATATATATATATATATATATATATATATATATATATATATATATATATATATATATATATATATATATATATATATATATATATATATATATATATATATATATATATATATATATATATATATATATATATATATATATATATATATATATATATATATATATATATATATATATATATATATATATATATTTCATTCCATTTTGTTTTTTAATAACTTTTACTAAGTAAAAAAATTTAAAAAATGAGAAAAATTTTACACTTTTTACAGTTTTTACAATTTTTTTCCGACTCTATCGGGGGAAAAGGTGTTACAGAGAGTATGCATCCAATTAATTATTTATAGATATATTTCAGTTATTTCAAAAATATAAAGATTAAAAATAGATGTAATATTTAAAAATATATATATATGTCAATAAAAAAAATCCATATAACACTTGTTTTTAATACGTTTTCATTACATTGAGTTGGTAAGCTTACAGTGTAGAAGAAAAATATTTTTTTAGGCCCGGTTTCTAAAATTGGACCAGTCGTAAAACTAAAGCTTCCTTATCAGTCAACAATACTATTGGCAGTAAATAAAAAGATTAACGAAAAAGGACTAAATATTTGTAGTTTCAATACAATATTGTATGCATTCAGCACGGGAATACAGATTGGAGATGCTTTCATTTTTAATCTTTTAAAAGCCTCAACTTCAATGGTTGAAATAAGCGTCAAAGTAAGTCAGTTAGGATCCTTATACTGAAGGATACTGAAGGACACTAGAGAATAATAAAAGAACGTGAACCAGCATCTTTAAAGAAAGTAATTGACGATGATGATTATAATAAAAAAGTACCGAAATTCGTTTGCTTATTTAATATTAATACAGTATTTTTTTAGTTCCACAAACGAGTAGTGTTAGTGTTATATTTTTTTTCTTTTTTATTGACATTTCAACATACATGAAGAAGAATATGGAAGTCTGGGCATTTACAGTTTTAAGTGCACTTCACTTTACACACGTGTAACATTCACCAATTCTACCCATGATTGACAACCACACTACTCAAATTCTTGAAACTTCTCTTAACTAAATCCATGAGCATTTTACCAAATAAGATTTTAAACTAATTAATTAACCAACCATCACGTCGCTTCCACAAAGGGATAAGCAGAGAGAATAGAACGCCACACCACTCTATCTTTGCTAACATTATTGCTAAACCGCCGATTATTTAATGAATTGCACAACAACAAAATAGGGATTATTCCGACTCATGATCTGACCACTTTTAAGCATTCGAAATACTTGATCATGCCAAATTTTTCCCGGACTTCCTATGTTTCTATTACCATCCACATTCGCCTCATTAATTTATTTTACTATTCTTTCTTCACTACCAACAACCAAACCATCTCAACACCACTTTCTTAGTTTTATCCATAATGCTTATCTTAGCCTTGCATTCTTTCCTTATATCATCATTCGAACATCTATCATACAACGATTTGCTGCACATTTGTCTAAGAAAACTCATTTCGACTGCATTCAGTCTACGTATATCCTTCTTTTATCAACTCCATGCTCACTTCCATACATTACGGTTGGAAAAATATTATAAAATGAATGTCTAAATCTCTTCATATCGCTCACTCCTTTCAACAATGTCATATATCAAAATCGGATTTCGGAATGCTCAAAAAATGTACTCTATCCCAGCAAAAGCGGCATATTTTTAACTTAATGTTTACCCGCTACAGGGCAGAAAAAGTTGTTTTTGCATTTTGAAGAAAAGGTATTGTTTAATTATTTTTTTGAATAAACTAAATATTTTTCAAATGGAGAAAAAACCATCAGGTTAAACCTTAAAAGACATGTTGCACAGTAAAAAGTTCAATATGTGGCTTGATATTTATTTTTAATACATTTTATTATATTCTTAAACTTTAAAAACGATCTTCTGAAAAATCAAGTTTTTTGATATCTGACGTTGTTGAAAGGAGTGAGCGATATATTCTGGGTTCTATTTTAGAGATTTAGTATTATAGTACATTTTGAGAAGTTTTCCTAGGTCTTCAACTATTTTAGTAAAAATATCATAGTGTATTCGTCAGAATTTAATACTAATGCTTATTATAGAGTCTATTCCAACGACCGTCTATAATATAGACACTCATTGGAATCCTGGCCCACTGAGTGTTGATTACCTTTCGTACAAATATTCCTAGAAAAGTGACGAGATAAAGTTGAAATGCGAGCTTTGTAAGCAAAGTGTATTGACTTGCAGGTGCGTGCATTCACACGATAGGACCTTCAACGCTTTTCGAAATAATTCGGAGGAAAGTTAAAGCCTTTATTGCTCGGTAAATATTCTACTTAGTATAGATGGACGAGTAACGAGTGACTTCCGAGTATTTCTTTGTCGACGTGTGGAAAATCCTACGAACCTTTTAAAGTTCTTGATACCTCCGAAATCCTAGCGCTATTGGGGTGCTATAAAAAAGTTCCGTGTAATAAAATATCAAATAAAAAACGTAGGTATCTCAGTTGCGCTTTGAGATCAGAGAATTTTTGTTATGTACAAAGTAAACATTTTTTCCATTTGTAATTTTGTAATGAGATAAACAAGTTTATTCATGAACACATACATACAACATTTTGAGTGTGTCCAAATACTTGTTCACAAAATCTGGATTATCTCCAATTAGAGGAGTTATTTTCATATTATTTTTTAACATCTTATCAAAGATGAAGAAGAATATGGAAGTCTGGGCATTTACGGGGCTGACGACCGTCATAGGCTGGTTTAAGTGATCACTTTACACGCGTGTAACATTCACCAATTCTACCCATTATTGACAACCACACTACTCAAATTCTTGGAAGTTCTATATATATGAACCAAAATTCTATATATATGGTTCATATATATAGAACTTCCAAGAATTTGAGTAGTGTGGTTGTCAATAATGGGTAGAATTAGTGAATGTTACACGTGTGTAAAGTGATCACTTAAACCAGCCTACGACGGTCGTCAGCCCCGTAAATGCCCAGACTTCCATATTCTTCTTCATCTTTGATGAGATGTTAAAAAAATAATTTAAAAAATAACACATACATAAGGGTACAAAAAGTAATCTTATATACTGAACTACTAGTGGTTGATTAATTGATGTAAAAAAATACCTGCCTTAGCAAAATCTAACACATACATACTTCTTTTGGTTAATAGAACTTTGATTATTATGCAATAAAGTTGTACGACCTGCTTGCGTTATACATAAATTCGTTAAAAATTTCAACTAAATGTAAAAGAGATATTCACAAATGTATAACAGAAGTGATGAGATCGTATCATTCAGCCATGTCGTATTTGAATGTGTAAACAATTTTCTAAATAACAGTTTTATTAATAATTATTGTAAAATGTACAGTCTGCACGGAAAAACTTAGTGAGGGCACATTATTGTAATCTGAAGTTGAGTATATTAATTATGTATGGAATAGAGACCAGAGCAGACTCAGCGAGAACCAAATCTCACCTTAGATATGAGGATATTGAGCTGCATAACCAGAAACACGTTAAGAGACCAAATAAGGATAACGGAAATTCGAAAACGAGGATTTATTCAGATGGAGAAGAGAGCGAGGATGATTCTGGTAAGCCCATGTCAATAGAATGAAAGAAAATAGATTGTCTCGAATTGCTCTTCAAGAGAACGCAGATGGAAGAAGACCACCAAAGCGATGGCGTGACAGCTGGCAGTCCACGTCACAAGAGATGAATAACGGAACAGATAGATCCGTGGATCTTTAAGAACGAAGAAGAAGAAGTAATAGTATGATGAAATAAATCAACTTTATTAAAATTTTTGGTACATTACAAATTACAAAAGACACGTATGTTGTACGTATTTACATGAATATGGCATATATTCAAAGATCCCAATAAATCCATTAGATTACCAATTCGTTAAGCTATAAATAATAAAATAACAAATCGATTTTTATTGATATTGAATATATAATTAGAGAAGCGAGTACATAATATCTCAATTCGTTAACGGCGAGTTTGTACATGATAGCAGTCTTCTGATTTATGCTCATTTCTTAATTCAATTTTTAAATTATTCACCACTTATACCCACACAAATTTACAGCATCCACGGGACTGAGACTCACACGAAGTCAATATGCATTAAAATGGTAAACGAACGTAATGGTGTATAGAACAAATTGCTTCACCTCCTTTGTAAACGGGCTACCATTCTGGCCATATTGAATAACTGCAATAATTGGAACCTGAACACGAAACGAACATAATATTATTTATTATAGTAAATTAGGGGTGTTAGGTTCTGTTGTCGCACCTATGCGGCTCTGGGGGCTAAATTGCCACCACGAAGGCGCCATTTACCTGCCAAAGGGATGGTGCCACATAACGTCCTCGAGGTGTTGTCTAACATTCGAGAATAATGTCGGCTTGTCGAAAAAACACAAATAAAGATTAATTATTTCAAACTTGATAAATGGATACCGATCGCTCGCGCATGAGGTTTTTTCTCGTTATTGAAATTTTAAACCATGTTTAATAGATTTATTCGAAGCGTAGAAATAACATACGTAATATACTAAAAGCATCGTTTATATTGCACATTATCATATTAGTTCCGCGTTCTTACAGTGATTGCTATGTATCGTTCCGCATTTCACTCAAACAGTCTAATATTATTACATCGACAATTGGATGCGATCCGAAACTTAAACGCTTTTTAATTCAATCGGGTTTAAGTGGTCGTGATTATTGTCAATTAGTTGCTATTCAATAGTCCACTTTCCCACAGAGATAGGCATCGAGAAATTGATACAGCCGTCGATCACACGGATTCCCATATTAATGAAGTCTCGGGATATCTTAACACCTCGCAGCCGCCTCTCTGGCGCCACTGAAAAGGTATTTATCATTGGAATAAAGGACTTTCCCAAGCAGGACGAGTGAGAATGCATTCCTGCGGAGGGTAGAAAGGAAAAGGGGGCGGTCCGGGGCTTTATTCGGAGATAATTCACGGCCCACCGGACCAATCACAATGGAGAAGATCTGCCGATGGAATGCGGAGAAAATCATTAAATGCGCTTTTGTGAGACAATCGACACAGCTGTGTGAATACGGAACACACGAGGGATGAGCAGTTTAGCTGAATGGAAAATTCAAGGGTTCATTCAGCTGGTCAAGTATTTATCTTGTATTATTCGCTTTTTTGTGCGCCGGTGTTTAAGGTCTTAAGGCTGATCTCCGAAGATGGATAAAGCGTAAAATCACATCGAGGGTTAGAATCGGCAAAATCCCATCTTTAGCCATAGTTAACAAAAGTAAATCAAAAAGAGATCCTTTCAAATATACAGACTTTTGTGGGAGTTACAAATATGTCGATTAATCACGATGATGTATTTTTTTACTTTGTATGATGTAAACCATTTATTAATTAAAACGTTTTTGCATCACAATATACAATAGATGAAGAAAAATATCTGCATTTACTCTGTAAATGCTCAGCCTTCCAAATTCTTCTTTATCTATGTTAAGATGTTTTTTTTAAATCACTCTTAAGCAGAGGTAATACATATTTGTGAACAAGTATTTGGACACCTTCGTATCCAAATACTTATTCGTCCTTCTCTTGGTGTAATGATTAGCCTGCTTAGCTACCGTACTGGGGTGAAAATAAATATTAGTGATTTTACACTCTAATATTTATTTAATATCACCCTGGAATGGTCCCTGAAGCACATGAGTGATCACCTTGCCTTCATGTAGGTAACGATCATACTAGACACGAGATACGAGACATTACTATCTATCATTAGAATCCTAACTGTCCATCAAACCTCATCCCTTAGTATTTCCCTCTACCTCCTTTCCTAAACACAGTTTTTCCTTTGCCTTCCTTATGATCATCACTTTGTAATTTATGTTTTTTAATCTTCAAGTACTATCTACCCTCTGATTGCAAACAGCTATATAAGGTATCAAACGTTTTGACCAATATCACTTGTCTGTTTTTGGTTGGTAGGAAGATATTACTTTTTGGCAATAAGCCCGCCAATGTACTGATTTATTTTCTGTTTATGATGTGTGAATAGTTAAATAAATTAATAACACTGCATCAATACGATGCAGTGTCCTATGCACCATTGGGTGCGCATAAGGATTAGAAGAAGAAGAATATTGACACACTCAAAATTTTGTCAATTAGAACGATTAATCCTTAAAAGAATACATTTTTAAAGCATACAGGTATCAGGAGAGCATGAGGCAGACACGGTGAAGCAATAACTTAATCTGCCTTTGCGCCAAATGTGGCGTGAACTACGCACAGTTTCTAAGAACCGACCGCATTGTTTCCTAGCGGCATGAATGGGCGAGAAGTGTCCGAGCTGGTGGAGTTGCGTGTGTTCCACACCCTACTAAACATTTCCTTCTACCTTTCTTACGGCAGTAAACTGTGGTAGGTGCGACGCTGCTTACTTTTCTTGCAATAAACTTAACCTAGCGGTAAATTGGGGGCACTTGGAATTATCTCGGTGTTTATGGCTTTTTGTGTACTTTGCAAACAGGTAAATCTTTTTACAAAATATTTGAAAACAAATAAGTCATCCAGATTTTGTGTCCAGATAATCCAGATTTTGTGAACAAGTATTTGGACACACTCAAAATGTTGTAAATAAATTATCTGGTCAAATTATAAGCTTAATAATAAAAATGAAAATGGTATTTTCTGGCGTTTCTCATGTGTGTGATTATAATCCAGGATTCGGATCTCACATACTAATATAAGAGTTTCTGCTTAATAAAAAGCTTCTTTACATCTCACCAACAGATGTCTCTAGTGAAGTTCTAGTGATTCATGAACAAGGTTTCTAAATTGGTTCATATATATAGAACTTCCAAGAATTTGAGTAGTGTGGTTGTCAATAATGGGTAGAATTGGTGAATGTTACACGTGTGTAAAGTGATCACTTAAACCAGCCTATGACGGTCGTAAGCCCCGTAAATGCCCAGACTTCCATATTCTTCTTCATCTTTTATGAGATGTCAAAAAATAATACAAACAAGTCATTTTGTCGATGGCTTATTAAGATCGAATCGTTCAATGTTTGTACATATTTAGATTTTTTTATTATAATACTCGTACATACGTATGTTTTCATTCATTTATCACCTATCTCAGGCAGACATCTTCTAGTTTGTAAAATAATTCAGAGAAGAATCTTATAAATGTTATGAAGGTTTCTGCTAATAAAAGTAACAACTTGTATAAACCACAAATGTAAAATACAGCGTATAAAGTGATCACTCAAACCGGCCAACGATAGATCGTAAGCCCTGCAAATGCCTAAATTTCCACATTCCCACCTCTACAGGTTCTTCATCATTGTTGAATTATCCACAAAAAAAACCCAAGTGGAGTAAACCCAACATTTGAAACAAAAAAAGTTTCCAAATAAAGATTTTTTTATTTTTTATTTTAGTTCTCATAATTTCATGGTGCATGCATTTATTTATTTATATACACATACGTATATTTAAAACAAATAATCCTACATCGATATAGACTGTGCATGGGTAAACAATACATAGTTCAAAACACACACTACCATATACTAATGTTATGAAGCTAATATTAATAATTTCAAACTAATCAGTAATGGCTACAACCCATAGGTTGTTAGTTGAGATGTACAATTCCTTTAGAGAAAGAGAAAATTTAAAACGTATGTACAATGTGATTTCTCCCCTCATCCTTTTGTCGACGAGAATTCTAGAAACCCTGAAAACAATGATTGATCCTGAAACCTGAAAATACGTTCGAACAAAGATCTTTTTCCATTCTCATCCATCAAACCTGAAAAAGATTTAAACAAAATATATCCCACATATTTTATATATAAAGTATTGTAGGCTCTAAAAATATAAATGTTAAATACAATATTTTAGTAGAAATGCCATTGGGAAATAAAACGTACTATAATATAGCGCCTCCATAGTGTAATCGTCAGTATGCTAGGCTACCGTACTGGAGGTCTCGGGTTCGATTCCTAGGGGGGATCAAATACATGTAAGTTATTTTTTTACTCTAATATTTATTCAGTATTACTTGACGGAGGGCTGATGATCTTTCCTTCATGTGTAACGATCAAGATAACACTGCGTTTATATGATGCGGTGCCCTATGCACCATAGAGTGCGGATAAGGGTTTAATAATAGTAATATAGACGCTATACATTCGTTACATATGAGTAACCATAATAATATATAATATATTTAATGTATGATATACGTACTCAATGATAGAATCCGCCTAATGTAAGCTCACTCAAGTTAATCTGGATGACTGGACAGAATGTTAAGTATTTGTTGAGAAAAACTCTAGTCTCATACAAGGATAACCATACAATCCATACAATCCCTTCAATGTATATACAATTCTATCAATTACCAGCTTAAAGCCTACAAATTACATTTTACTTTAAATGTTGAATGCATTAAATTTCAGCAGAGTTTATGGTGCTCTTCATTTATTTTATTTTCCTTAAACCCTCGCCATTTTGGTGACAGGGTGGATTAGGATCCTGCGGGAAAACCCTGGAATGGGTGTATTACTCGTTCTATTATACTAAGTCAGAAAGTGGGATTAGAATTAAACGACATAGGTATGTTTCTGCATAGCTAAATATACTGAATACATTGAGTATCCAAAGAATTTAATTTCTTATTATCTGATTTAGTATTCAACGTTAAATGTAACATACTTATAGATATTTACTAATATGCGTAGTCCCAATGAGGAATTTTAAATGTACTATTCTTCTTCCTTTAACCGTACTGGTCCACGCCAAATTTTTGCAATTATCGTGACAATTTTTATTTTGTATACAGCTACTCTAAACAGCAATCAAGTGCTATGTTGGAACCAATATCTCAAGCTTTTAATACCAGAATAAATATCTTCTTCCTATGATGCATTTACTTTTAACTTAAATATATTCTTAGCCTTCTTCTTAATCACGCTTTCCGAATTCCCCAATCATCTTTGTGGTATATTGGAGGAGAGCTTTTGACGCTATGGCAAATCGATGAAAAGTTACAATTTTAATTGTAACTTTTTAACTCAGATTGAGGTGAAAGCCTCTATTACTCATGATTATTTTATTTAATATTTTTAAATAATAGATACTTAACTTAGATACACCAACCGTACACGCACCCGTTATTTGATGCCATTATTAACGAATCAGAGTTATTTTGAGTTACTGGATTTATTCTTTATGAAGGACAATTCACCTCAGCTAGTTATATCTATTATATTCTTCTTCATCTACATGAGGTCTAATTTTTTTGTTAATTATTGTTATTTTTCATTCCGATGTGATGTCTAAAAGACGTCTTGCGACTAAATCGAATCTAAATAAAGACAGAAAAACAGAAATGAAAGAAGTACAGTTTGTTATCAAGTTGTATTGGTGATGGTTTAACAATGCCGAAATTATCACAGCGTAAGTAATTTATTTTCATTGATGTGTTCACGTGAACTCGAGAGCGCTACTTATATCCGACAAAAAACACAGATAATTAGGTTGTAATCGTTTGTAAAGTACATAAGTACACGTCTCTCGTGTCAATCCGAGTGGAAAGTCGGTGAGCTGCTGCCATTTTCGCAGTTGAAGTAACATATTTATTTATTGATATGTTTAGGATGACAACAATGCAGATATGGGCCGTTATTGGCCCTTAACTGCAGCACAAAGGCGGCGGGTCCCGCGGCCCTTTGGAGGGAAGCCGAAAGAGATGAATAGAACAGCATCCCCAGCGGACCAAAGGAACCGAACGCGCGGAGAGCGATACGTGAGCAACTTACGTCTCCATTATACCCCAGTGCTGCCAGGTGAGTGAATTTTATTATTTATTCATTGACACTTTTGTCTTAATCTTGTGGATTGGTCTGCAGGAACAAATGACACCTCCTTCGCCTCTCCAGTCGATTGTGCGAAACCCTCTTCAGCTCTTCAGACGTCTAACAGCCTAGTATAACTCGTATATCCTAGTTTAATTCGCAAAGATATTCGCGGCGTGGGCGTCATCTGGCGTTCGTTCCCTCTGTTACAAATAATATTTTTGGTATTTTTATTTACATCCATGTAGTTGCGAGTTAAGAATGGAGTGGATGGAGCACTGAAATCAGTCATGGTAAAAAAAGTAAAACAGCAAAAGCTAAACTGGCAGTACGCAATAGAAGTGAAGCATGAAGTTAGCAAAAGAAGGATGAAAATAGACTGAATATAGTTGAAATGCGATATCATGTCAAATAGATTTTCTAACAGCCGTGTACAATAGAGTTCTTGTGCCTGTATGGAAATGATGAAGTTGGCAAAAGAGAAATGAAAAAAGGCTAGATGCAGTTGAAATACGATCTCTCAGACGGTTATGCGGCAAAACGATTTGTAATAAACGTTCGAGTGGTGAAATAGGGAAAGAATGCATGGCTGAGACAGGAAGAGCTTTATCGATAAAATTAAGAAAGATGTCTTGAGATGGTTTGGGCATGTGAATCGAATGAATAAGGAAAGAACGGTAAGACAAAATAAATATTAAAATATCTGAATGAAAAAATTACGCATTAAGAACAATAATAAAAAAAATTATATACTTATGTTTTACATAATCATTATAAATTACATATTGGTGTGAAGAATAAGTATTTTGTTATGTCGTTTTTAATTTTTAAATCACTGAAAATCGTGGAGCGTCCTTGAGGTGTTGTCCTCAAGAAAATGGCGGTATTTAAACTGTCCGATAAAAATGTAAAAATTAAAAATTCATAAATTAGTAAATATATTAAATGTGATCTGCATAAAAATGGATTAACAAATGTTTTAATGTTTTTTAGCTGTCAGTAGCAAATTTAAGGAAGTAAATTTTTATTTGTTTATATTATATATTAAATATTAATCAAACACTGATTTTTAGTCTACTAAATTGTATTTTATTATTAAAAACACATAGAAATTAAATTTCTTTAATTTTTATGTTTTTAATAAACAAAATTTTCGCCTTTTTATTTCACTAAAAAATACATTTTTGTATTAAAATAGTACTGCCAATTTATTTCGGCATCTGGCAGCACTAAGCTTCGTGGGTGTCTGTAGGGCCGGATGGAGGCGCTAGACTCGGACTAATTATTACACACGGGCATTGAAATGGACTACCTGCGCTGGGTGGTTCGGATCTAATGTAATTCTTAATATTAATCAAAATGCCAACTGACTTCTGATAGAAGGCAACAATCCGAGACCAATAACTCCACTGAATCCGAGGATTTTAATTTTTATGTCGATAAAAATATAAAAAACTAACCAAATTATTTTTGACATCTCATCAAAGATGAAGAAGAATATGGAAGTCGGCATTTACGGGGATGACGACCATCATAGGCTGGTTTAAGTGATCACTTTACACACGTGTAATATTCACCAATTCTACCCATTATTGACAACCACACTACTCAAATTCTTGGAAGTTCTATATATATGAACCAATTTTGAAATATCACTCTTGAATCACTAGAACTTCACCAGAGACATCTATTGGTGAGATGAAAAGAAGGTTTTTATTGACTCTTTTTTTTAACGAATTTCTCAAATTTTGTGAACAAGTATTTGGACACACTCAAAATGTTGTAAACTAACTAAACATCACGCTACCTCTCTGCATAGGTAGGCAGAGAGCTAATCTGTCTTTGTAAACAATTTTTGCCTCTTTCATAGTCATGCATCTCCTTATATGTACATGCCCAATGATTATAATAAAATAAAATAATTGTGCTCGGACAACACGTGTGGCTTCTCGCGCAGCCGGTCGCATATCTAATTGTTTATTTGAGAGTACGCCCTTAAGATCCGAATCAATGATCTCTTCATTGGTGGCAGCGCAGACAATTAATATTTCTGTTATGCATGCCGAGCAATGATTGGCGGATCCTAAATGCATTATAAGGAGATAGAAGAATCACTGGGAGGCGTGAAGACAAAGGAAATGATGAAGAAGACGTATCAAATAGAATAAGACACCCCCCAATATTAATCAACGTCGGGCCTCTACGGAGGGAGGAACAATGACTATATTAGTAGTGAGAAATTAACTGTTTCATTGTAGCAAATTATTCCGAGAACTACAGTTCTCGGTAAATTGTGTTTACAGGCGCTTTATATAGCGCCTGTAAACACAATTTACATGACAATCTCACATTGACTCGTATTAATTAAGAGGTTATTACTTGGTGTTTAATCTTGGGTATTATTTGCATAACTATGTACCTACTAGCCTTATCGTTTTATAAAAACGACTATGAATATAATTTCTTCATCAACCCTCTACCTACATACCTATAAGTTTTATCTAAGCTTTTAGAATCATACATATATTATACAGGATGCATGTATAATGTTGGACATTCCACTTACTCGTAAAATAGAATGGAAGAAAGGGAAAATATGTTTGGATGGATTTTTCGTAAACAAAAAATATTTTAAGTTTAAAAATAAAATATGGTCAGTTGATAATGATATTGAAAGCATGGAAACACGTGTCATAATAGATTTTAAGAATTCGTGGTATTTAACATTCGCCTAAGAAGGCGAATGTTAAATACCCCATGAACCATTGGGTGCAGATGAGGGTAAGAACCCTCATCTGCACCCAATGGTTCATGGGGCACTGCAAGATTCAATATTTATTTAATCGTTAATTATATTGAGGCAAGTAAATTATAACTTTAAAAATTGGATTGATATTACCACAAAATGACTTCCGTATCAATTAATGAAATATATATTAATTGCCCTAGTACCCTAACCATTACTTGTATTATCCTTTTTTTAAACTATTTTTCCTTTAGCACTAATGTCCTTTATCCTGAGCTCTTTCACTAACGTCATCTATGTAAA
The DNA here is from genome assembly GCF_059751285.1 of Brachycentrus maculatus. NCBI lineage: Eukaryota > Metazoa > Arthropoda > Insecta > Trichoptera > Brachycentridae > Brachycentrus > Brachycentrus maculatus. The sequence goes on along the minus strand of NW_028280991.1, from coordinate 1,202,984 downwards.
GGTTATAAAATGTATTCCACTTTTAGATTAAAGAATCCCTAGGACTGATTACCTTCCCTTCCCTTCAAATTGACGATGCTCTATGCATTTGAGTGAGAGATTATGAAACTTGTTTTTTTTTCTCTTCTTATTTTTGTTATTCTGAAAGTGCATTAAGTATGATTAAGCTTATTAACGATGTCCGGTTAGCCTTATTTGTGTTCCGAAATAAACTAAAATACCACAACAAAGTCTTAATGTAGCTTAACACTTTAAAGATGAATCAATTTAAAGACAATACTATCATTGTAAAACATATATTATCCAATTTTTTACCAATCACAGCTTTGTTTTGTTAATGCTATTCTGGGTATCATTTACAGCTTTAGAATCGTATCAACGCGAAGAAATCTTAAAACCAGTTTGGAATAAATTTGATTTAAAAGCCTAGCTTTATAATTGTACTGATTAAGTTGTAAATAAGTACGGTGTTTTCAACCACATTATGACTTGTGGTTAAAAAAAACCTCTAAAGAAAACTGTAAAAGTATAAAAAATTCCACAAAAGATACTTTTTTAAATATTTTTTTACATAATTGTTAATATGTGTAAGTTCAGATATTTATTTTGAGTGAAGTGATTACATACTACTATTTCTTAAAATATATTGTAACATGTCATTCGATGCATTCCGCATCATTTTCAAATACCGTATGTGAAGCTAAGTACAAATTTTAGAGTTGTGTCCTTGGGACGTTGAATAATGAAGAGAGGGTAGGATTTTTGTTTTGTTAAATTATCTGTCTTTAATTTTTTTTTCTAAACATATTAGAAAAAATTCTTTGTTGCGAATCTTTTTTTGACTTGTTATCATCATCAAACAACGAGTTTGACAAGATTCCATACAGAAGTTACCTAATAAATAATATGAAATGGAAGGTAAGCATACCTAAAATAATTTTTATTTAATTTTTTATTAGTATTCTGTCTTTGTAAGCATATTTATTTAATCAAATATTCTTTTAAGAAAATATTAATGACTATTAGTTCACATTATATCGATTTAAACATAATCGACCACAGGAAAAGGTATTATTCATTCAGACGAGGTACTCATATTATTATACATATTAATAGCCGAAACCATACCATTAACCTTTTAAGTACCTATTCAAATTTATTAGATATGAATTTTATGAATAATTGTGCATGTTGGTAATTATATTAAAATAACTACCTATTTTGCGCAACCTTGCGGTCACTTTTCTATGAACCCGTTTTTAATGACGGCTTTTAGTGAAGGAAACATCACCCCAAGTGGTATGTTTTCCAGGCCGATTCATAAAATCGCAATTTTGATAAATGATTTGTGTTTTTTTGTAACGCCCAGATCACACCGCGAGTCTGTGTGGTCCGTGCCGGCGTGTTCGCGGAAATGTAACCCGGTTTAATTCGCAATATAATACCGCAAAGTATCGCTAATATAGTTATTAAAAAGAAACCTTTAATTAAGGTGGCACCTTCGTCTGGAGATGTGCGGTCGAGGACGCCTAGACGTAGGCTTACCATAATTATGAAACTCTACACCGGGACAAGAGGGACAGCTAGGAAAAAAAAACAAATAAATCAAATGCCAAAAGTTGTTTATTTCAAGGTAAGAAATTAGTTATTGTGCCAATTGTACTTTTCGCTGGAGTGAATTGTTTTTAATATTCTGTCATTATTTTTTTTTATTTTTCATAAAAGTTACTGCATGTAATGCCAAAGCTCGTACAGTAGACTCCAGCTTGCGGCCGCGGTCATCCGACCAAATGTGATTTATTATTGAGAGAACATGCTCCAAAGGTGCTGAAGTCCCGGGTAGGCACTAAATATATTGCATAATTTTAATCAAATTAGGTTCAAAATGTTGGAACAATTGATCCACGTTATCAGTTTGGGTCATCGTTAAATTCTTTTCTTCATTATTTGATGCAAAAAAGTTTTTTCGACAGCTCATCAATCAGAATTAATGTGCTGTCGATCATCTGATTGGTGTATTTCATTTATAACTTCCGCAGCCAGCCACCGAATAGATAAATTGACAGTGCTCGCGCAAACCGGGACAACATTTAAACCGACCGGGACCCCGGGACCCATGTTTGAAACCGGGACAATCCCGGTCAAACTGGGACGTATGGTAAGCCTACCTATACGCCTCGAGATGAAACGACCGATATTTCGAGGAATTAATACTCCGTGACCGGGCAGGAAGAGACACTAGTAAAAACCCGACGTGGGATGGCGAGTTCTTACCGGAAATTATCATTAACAAGCGATATTAAGTTATTGTTTATTGACCTTTAATTCTCGGAACACATTTTCTCAGGAAAATTAATCTGCCATGAATATTAGTCATCAACGCGTGGCAACGAAACCCACAAACTAACATAAAATGTAATCGTAAGCATCGCCTGTAACAATATTATGTCCGCCTCCGTAATATAATGCTCAGCACGCTCGGCTACCATTCTGGAGGTCCCGGGTTCGATTCCCAGGGGGGGTCAAATAAATGTAAGAGAATTTTTCCCTATAATATTTATTTAATATTACCCTGGACTAGTACCTGATTACCATTCCTTTATGTGTTAACAATCAAGATAACACTGCGTTTATATGATGCAGTGCCCTATGTGCCATTCGGGTGTGGATAAGGGTTTGAAGATGGAGAAGTAATAATATAACCACAGATAAAAGTCGTTTAATTAATTACTCGACAGTCATCATGTAATATCTAGCCATTTATAACTATTTCTTTTAATATATGAACACTTGTTTCGATGCATTTCGTACGATTTTTAATTTATTTTAAGAAGATACGTTATTTGAAAATGACGCGGAATGCATCGAAACACGTGTCACAATCGATTTTAAGAAAAAGTTTTATTTACCAAATAAAATTTAAATTAAAACTAGAAAGATTACCACAAAGTGCCGAATAAATTAATAAAGAAAAAAATTGGATATACAATAGTTAGTTGAAAACAATGTGATTATTCCTCCTCTTCAGATTTTTTTATTTAACAGTAAGGAATATTTCATGGGATGTATTTAACAGATGACGAAGTAAAGGAAATTAAAGTGAAGTAAATTGATTTTTATATTATTTCGAGAAATAATAAATTAAACCCTGAAGAGGGCAACAGGTTGTTGCCGAAACTAGTTGGTTAATAAAAATGTGAGTGGATCAGAACACAATTTTTTTTTATTTCTCGAAATAATAAATCAATATGATCCACAAAGTTAATGCTTTCAATATTCAAAACATAAATTGATTTTAATTAAGTTTTAAATAAAATAATACCACTATTTCTTAAAATATAGTTTCACACGTGTTTCGATGGATTCAACATATCAAACGTGGGGTGTTCAATAATGATGTTAAATGCATCGAAACACGTGTCATAATGTATTTTAATAATTACCTTGTAAACATTCAATTGTCAAAAGAATAGATAAAACATCGTAAAGTGACCAAAATTAAGGTCGAATCAATTAATGAAATAAGTCAATAAAAATGTATTTAATTTTTTTTTATTATTAATTTAATAAACAACGATATTCAACCTTAAGAACTTTCCAATTAAAGAACTTTTTAGATTCGCTATTTTAATTCATAAATATTACTATTTCTGAAAATATATTTTAACACGTGTTTCGATGCATTCAACGTCATTATCAAACATAAGGTGTTAGATAATAATGTTGAATGCAACGAAACACGTGTCACAATATGTTTTAATAGTTACTGATCTCAAATTGACAGCCGAATCAATTGATAAAATAAGACACTAAAATGTACTTAATATTTTTTTGATATTCACCCTGAATAACGTTCCACCGAAAGAACTTTTTAGATGCGTGCTTTTATTTTCTATTAGTAGAGTATTTATGACAAACAAAAATCCGAGATCGTGTGAGGCATAAACAAAACCCTTCATAAATAACCGAGCCATTCATTTTACACGTATATATTATTATACATTTTCGGATCCCACATGGCGTAGCGAATGCAGCATATTTCACAGGTAATAACGCATTTCCACGTTACATTTTAATTTACGATCAGCTAAGTTATCAAGTCGTTACGTTGGAATAAAAAATATTTCGGATAAAAGCGATAGATGCTGCATCTAAAGTTGAGTCACCTTTAATATTTGTATATCATCCATAGGGTGGATAATCCAGTTTCTAAAGTTGGTAATTAACTGGTCAAATATAATCTTAAAATGGAAATATTGTAAGCTCTACCTTCTAAATAAAATTTCTTCTTCTTCTTCTCCGTCTTATTCCTCATTGCTGAGGGTTGTGACCCTTGCAGAAGCGATGACTCTTCTCCAGTAACCCCTTGACTGCGCTGCACGTAGCGCTCCAACCACTGAGGTGCCTGCTGCTGCCTTAATTTGATCGGTCCATCGTGTAAATAAAATACATACCATATATCGCTCACTCCTTTCAAGAACGTCATAAATCAAAATTCGTCAATTTTCAGTTGGGCATGTTTTCAGAATGCCCAGAAAATTTACTATATCCCAGCAGAAGCGGCATATTTTTAACGTAATATTTACCGGTCACAGGGCAGAAAGTGTTGTTTTTGCATTTTGAAGAAAAGGTATTGTTTAATTATTTTTTTAAATGTACTAAATATTTTTCAAATGGAGAAAAAACCTTCAGGTTTTACTTAAAAAGATCTGTTGCACAGTAAAAAGTTTAGTAAGTGGCTTGATATATTTTTTTAATACATTGTATTATATTTTTAAACTTTAAAAACGTTCTCCTGAAAAATCGAGTTTTTTGATTTATGACGTTCTTGAAAGGAGTGAGCGATATGAACAAATTCGGAATAAATCCCACCTATGCTCAATTGGAGTAACCTACATACATACTTCACAAATTTCTCGACTAAGGGCTTCACCGTCAGCCAAAATTTCAAATCTATCAAATAATAACTAACATATGTAAGAAATCCGACAACAGTAGGTACATATATACGTATTTCAAAAATTAATGCAATTAATCGTATGAGATACACAAGTGTATAAAGCGGCTATGCTTGACTATAAACTGATGGCAGCACAACACAGCCAATATTCCACATTAATCATAATTACAACTAACATAGGAAAGAAATCCAACTACAGTCCATATAAACATCATAAAAAAGTAATGCAATATGGATGTTCAATAATGGAGAGAATGGTGGACGTTACGCAAGTGTATACAGTATTTACTTAACCCAGCCAAATGCCAGATCGTAAACCCTGGGATGCTCAAACTTCTGTCTTATTTTGTATGAAAACGTTAGATAATATTTTATTAAAATACTTTTAATACAGGTGACTCAAACTAATGCAATTAATTGCCTGGTACAAAATGGCAAACATGATTTTATTTGAATTTCCGACGAAATTGAATCATTCTATTAAAATCAATGTATGAAAATATTTTGAGCTTCCTTTTGAAGCCTGGCATTCACATGTGATGAGCCACTATATTTAAATCTGAGAATTTTTATTCTTTATATGCTTCATTGCATATGTAAAGAGAACGCTGTTAATAGTATCCAGGGATTTTTTTAAACAAAAAAGGTCCCGGAACTCACTCCATGTAAAGCTTTTTACTAAAAAAAAAGTTAATAACAATACCATATTATATCCTTTTTATGAATTATATAAATAAAGATTGTAATTGCATAAGCACAAACATTGAACCGTCTTATTTATTTCGATTTTTTTCGTGAATAAAGGTGCCAGAACGCCGTTCCACCGCGTTACATGAAAAATAATCCTAATAGTCGCCAAAATCAAACTAGGGTCAATTTAAAAAAAAATATAGTGGTTATTCCATGTTTTATTAAATGATTTATATTTTTAATTTGTGTGGACATTCTTGAATATTTTAAATATTTAACAAACGTGTGTAAAGTACGTCATGTATCTTAATATCCTTGGAAATCTTATCTACCTTACAAATTCTCGCTATGCGCGTTTACGAGCAGTAGTATCCAGCGTGTATCTGCATATCGATTGAACACATTGACAATTAATTAAAAAGAAATTCACGCACTAGCATGCCTTCTAAAATTATCAGCGAATTCTCCAAATAAAAATTGTTGATACAGTAAATGCATTTACAGATATTTCTTACGGGATCAAAAAAAAGGTTTTAGAGTAGGTATAATGTTAATTTAAATGAATTTTTATTTAAATTTTGTAAATTAAAAGCATTTTCAATATTGTGGTATGGTAGTATAACACTCTCCTTATCATTCATTGTTCACTTTGTGTAATACCAAAAGTGGTATTACACAAAGTGAACGATGAATGATAAGGTCAGTTATATTTTTAAATGAAATACCAATATTTCCGTATAAAAAGGTTTGTTTATAAAAAAAAATTATTTGATTATTCGTGGGTTACATTTGAGTGATGATTAGTTTGCTTCATTCATGGTCAGTCCATCCTTCTCTACTTAATATAAATTGTCTTCGCTTATAGGTAAATATAGTAAACATAGTAGTTCACCTACCAAAATACTGAAATATGTAATAACAACTCTTACACTTTGCCAAATTAATTCATTATTTACAACATGTTGAGTGTGTCCAAATACTTGTTCACAAATCTGAATTATCTCCAATTATAGGAGTTATTTTCATATTATTTTTTGACATCTCATCAAAGATGAAGAAGTATTCTTCTTCATCTTTGATAAGATTCCAAAAAATAATATGAATTTATTATTTTTACTGTTAGTCTCTGCGCATTAGACTCTTAGATATAGTTAGACAGAGCTTTCGAGTTCAAATCGATAAGTATCATTGTTAATATCCAAAATTCCTTTGAAAATCCAGAATTCGCTGCAAATTTGTTCAACGGTGAGTGGAAATGGCCAGATGGTAGAGTTAGATGCCATTGCAAGTGTGCACGCACGAATCGAGAAATATTTCCGATGAAGTATTGGCTCTCGCAAAAAAGGCATGTCTTCTCACACAATCGCGTGGTCACATCTGTAATAGTGCGTGATAAACATCTCTCGGACATTGGTCGGTACAGCAGATTTAATTAAGTCGTTCGGACAGCCATATTAATCTGTTGTATCCGCGGAGCAATCGAACCAATGTACAGTCGTGAACGGAGATGCTATCCGCCATTAGGGCCACATTTATATTTCTATATGTGAACCTTTGCCTTCTTCAATACGAGTACTCGCGAGCGTATTAAAAAAACTAAGAGTTATTATGGTTCTACTATTTTATTATTTCAACAAAGACGTTCACTTACCAATTCAAGTTATATTGAATTATTAATTAATAATTATGATTATCAAGAGAAAAAATCAGATACTTGATTCTTCAACCAATGGATGTTTTATAAAAATATATACATATTAAACGTGTATCAACTGAAATGAAGCATCTATCTTTGAATCGTTAAGTTTGAAAATATTTCACCTGTTGATGAATATCTGTTCTTCTCAAAACTAGACGTGTTTGCATTAAAACAATCAAAAGTGGTCTTAATAGACAGGTGTATTATTTTTACAAAATACATACATATTGAACGATTACCATTTAAATTAAAAATGGATTTATATTACTATAAACTGACTACCGAATCAATGAATGAAAGAAAAAACTCTAATAAAATGTACAATAAACAAGATTATTTTCTCGAAATATTTTACGTATAAGTGAACACCTAAAATAAAGGTGTAAAGAATTTTTATGGGATTATTTTAGGTGTGATGGGGTTGAAAAAAGAAGCGGATGTAGCAAAATTCACTTAAATATAATACGGTCGTATGCTTGCAAAGAATGCCTTGCAAAAAATAGTGTCAAAGATGTATAGATTTTACGTGCTTGACATTCAAGTAACGTGCAGATATTCATCGAGTGCGCATTGCAATTAGCGCATTACTGCGCATGGCACGAACCAGAATTTCATCATTGCCGATACGATGGAGCGGACGACATCTCACGGGGATGTAGAGTGCGCAAGGAAGGGCACTCAGTGTAGATGCTGAGGTATTCCAAGAGTTATCCTGCCATCGAACAGGTGCTTTCCAATGCGAACCAAACCTGTTCTTCAATTCTGTGCACTCAATTGGACATAGTCATGTTATGCATTTTTTCTGGTCATAATAATGAGAAAAAAGTGTGACTGAATTGAGCATTTTGCAATTAATTTAGTATTTTAAAAGCATTTTTAACTTTGTGGTATGGTAATATAACACTCTCCTTATCATTCGTCATTTACTTTGAGTAATACTACTTTTAAAATGGTTTTACATAAAGTGAACGATGAACGATAAGGAGAGTATCATTTTGTTATGGATGTCAAAAAAAAACGAATGTACTTTATCCCTTTGCTGCTCGATTTGCCTGTACTACTATGTAAAGCCTACCTCATGCGGCGTGATGGTTAGTTAGTTAGTTTTAGTTAGTGAAAAAATCACTAATTTATTTTTGATCCCCCCGTATGAATCGAACCCGGGACCTCCAGAACGGTAACCGAGCGTGCTGACCATTACGCTACGGAGGGGGACATTTTTAGTTTACCCTCTCTCAATTAGTAAGGGAATAATAATAGGTACTTTTATATTTATTTAAGGTTATGTAAGACCTTTTAGGATTAATTTTCAAAGGTGGTCTTACACAGAAATCGGCACTTATTTCTAACAAAGTCACTGCACTATGTTATCAGAGGGATTTCCCACCGTAGAGGTTCAATTACGAGTGTTGTTAAATATTTGGCCTAAACATTGAGACAGATAATCTACCTGCAATATTCCCAATTCAAGGAAACAGGTGATTTTAAAGGGTCGACTACTGATAATATAATTATAAAAGGTTATATTTATTATATCTATTTTTCTAGTACTATTTTAGTTTTACCTAACAGCAAAAAGCATTAATACCTTCAATTTAACTAACTAACTAACTAACTAACTAACCATCACGCCGCTTCGCCGCAAGGGTAGGCAGAGAGAATAGAGCGCCACACCACTCTGTCCTTGCAAACATTCTTCGCCTCTTCCACGTTCATGCATCTCCTCATACATACTCGCCGATTGTTACGACTCCTAACCTGACCACTTTCAAGTATTTGGCATACCTGATCGTGCCATGTTTTTCTCGGTCTTCCTCTGCTTCTTTTCCCGCTAACATTCGCCTCATAAATCCGTTTTACCGTTCTTTCCTCACTCATTCGTTCCACATGTCCAAACCATCTCAACACACCTTTCTTAATTTTATCGATAATGCTTATCTCAGCTTTGCATTCCTTCCTTATTTCACTATTTGCACATCTATTATACATCGTTTTGTCGCACATTTTTCTGAGAGATTGCATTTCGACTGCATTCAGTCTACTTTCATCTTTCTTTTGCCAACTCCATGTTTTACTTCCATACATTAGAGTTGGAACCAGTTACCTTGAATTTAGTTACATTATTTTATTTATTAATTACTACAAACACTTTTTTTCTGAACGACTGTGTAAAATTCATGACGAAATATCAATTACGATATATTAAAAAAATAGTATGTATATAATACTTATTTATTTATTTTTTCAATTGAAATTCTACAAAATGTTAGTTATATTAGTATATAACCATTCACTGAGATTTTTTTTCTACCGGTCTCTGGACGTACCCGTCTCTTCGTCAGGACAATCACTACAACAGCTTGCAAACGATACTACACTTTACTACCATAGCACTATTCTTCCTTGTTCATATTCGAACCCTTATCCGTACCCCAATGGTGCATAGGGCACTGCATCATATAAACGCAGTGTTATCTTGACCGTTAACACATGAAGGAAAGGTTAACAATTCACGCACTTATAACTACATAAAATGTTGAACACATGTGATTTTGGTTGACCCGAGGACCAACATGCACTAATGATTGCAGAATAAATATGCACTAAGGGCCGATGTCTGATATGCACAAAGAATGTTATTTCGTATTTGTTTTTGTTTTGTGTATCCATGTTGGAACATATCAATATAAGGATCTTTACAACATTTTGAGTGTGTCCAAATACTAAAAAATATATAAAAATAACAATGTGAAAAATAACTCCTATAATTGTCTGCCTCCGTAGTGTAATGGATGGTCAGCACGCTCGGCTACCATTCTACAGGTCCCGGGCTCGATTCCCATGGGGGGTCAAATAAATATATGTGATTTTTCACTGTAATATTTATTCAATATTACCCTGGACTGGTTCCTGAAGCGGAGGGCTGATCACCTTTCCTTCATGTGTAAACGATCAAGATAACACTGCGTTATATGACGCAGTGCCCTATGCACCATTGGGGTGCTGATAAGGGTTTTATTATTATTATTTATTATAATTGGAGATAATACAGATTTGTGAACAAGTATTTGGACACACTCAAAATGTTGTAAATAAATTAACTGGTCAAATTATAAGCTAAAATAATAAAAATGAAAATGATATTTTCTGGCGTTTCTCATGTGTGTGATTATAATCCAGGATTCGGACCTCACATACTGATAAAGAGTTTCTGCTCAATAAAAAGCTTCTTTTCATCTCACCAATAGACGTCTCTAGTGAAGTTCTAGTGATTCAATAACAATATTTTGAAATCGGATCATATAAATAAAACATTCAAGAATTTGAGTAATGTGGTTTAAGTGATCACCATTACACACGTGTAACGTTCACCAATTCTACCCATTATTCTGCCCATAATGGGTAGTATTGGTGAACGTTACACGTGTGTAAAGGTGATCACTTAAACCAGCCTTTGACGGTCGTCGTTTGTATGATATATCGCGATTTGCTGTATGCTATAGAGCGACATACCATACCATAACTAGAATTCAACTTCAAACCATGTTTTTTTTTATTTTTCTATAATTAAACTTGTTTGTAAAACAATAACGAAAATCTACCATCTTCATCATTCTGACTACCATATTTTTGAACAAAAAAACAAGATTATCACTTGTGTACGCCTTGAACTCACATTACAATCGTCAAAATACATAAAAGAGTTTACGAGGACATCTTTTAATAAATAATATATTAATTTTTGTGTTTGAGGCTTTGGATTCTGTCATCGCATTACAAGTTTATTTAAGGAAATTAAAATATGACTTTATCCTGTTCTTGTCAAATTACTGCGGACACCGTGACCTCTAAATCAACATAAACTCCTTGTAGCCAGGACTTACAAAGCTTCAAGACTGGGGTTCCTTAAAATATAAATAATAAAATATTATATTCACAATATTTATGATAGAAAATTGATTTTTCCGTTTTTATAGATTATTAACTAACTGTGTTAAGGTTTTTGTTATTAAGAAACATTAAAAAACTTATTGTAGAAAAAGTAATACAAACCTATATTATTACGGTATTATACAATCTTCAATCTGCGCAAAAACATTTTTTAGTATGATGCGTTATAAAACAAATTTTTTAAATTATTTAATGTATAAATACAGGTTTTTGTCTTTAAATCGGATGTTTTGTAAAAAAATTTAGACGCCTAAAAATCTAATTGGAAGTTTGACAAATCAGAAAGGATGTTTTACAAAAGAAATTGGCATATTCTAAAAAAAAAAAAAAAACAGAATACAAATATCAAAGTATGTAGATATAGTACTCATGAGTAAAAGTAGTATTTAAAATATTGTCTGAAAACTTGAGTACAAATCACGCGCACAGACTATGACAGCGCGCCGCACAGGATTGCCAACTTAACGACTAACGCACTTTCTAGTCTTGTGAACAAAATATGTGGGCAGGTATTCACACTGACGTTGTATATGTAGTACTAATATGAACACATTTTTATAAATTCTTAGTTTTATTATATTTATTGTTTCGGCATTTACTTTGTGTTAAGACATGTGGAAATTATTAAAGAAAACACTTGTTTTGATACCACTCTCTTTAATAATTCTAACTTTTTTTATAAAATTATAGTCCAATTTGTTTTGTAAAACGTCCAATTTGATTTGAAAACGTCCAATTGTAAAATGTTTATCGAGTCTCTTGAGATTTTAAATTAGGACTATTTGATATTATACTATTAAAATTAATAAAATAAAACATTTTGACATTTAATGTAGTTATTAAATTGTTTGACAAAAAAATTAAATAAAATCACGACGATTTTTCCCTCGGAATTTTCAACTAAGATTTATTTTATTCAAATATTTTTCACATATTTGTCTCCCTACCTTTGTTTAAAAAAAAGATCCTTAAAAAAAAGTTAGTTAATTAAATTGTGAAAGTTTCATCATAAAATGTTGAAATGTCAAGAAATTAAATGGATTTTAAGTCTCGCGGAATAGTATGGAAAATAAATAAACGAAAACATATCAATCTTATTTCATTTTTATGTTTATACATTGTAATAATGATTAAAGAAAACACTTCGTTTTTACCACTTGAGTTTTATTATAGACTACATGTTTCAGAAGTTAAACTTCCATCATTCAGGTCTGTATAATAACTAAAATATAAAATATAAAATTGTTCTATAAATAAGGATAGGGGAAAGTAAGGGGAAGGGGTTAGTCAAGGGACGGAGTTTGAAAACAAAGGAAAAATGGAAAGCAATGGTGAAGAATTTTAAAACAATATATTATTTAATAAATTATTATTAGAATTCAGGTTTTTTTGGATTTCTAAATTTTCAAGATAATTCATAATTTGGCCTTTATATGGAACAAGGTGTAATAATTTTAATTTATGAGAGTGAAATGAGTGATTAGTATCTACAATATTATATGATTTGCAAATTCCAAATTCATTGTAACATGTCTTGCCACAAAGTTAATGCCGAAACAATAAATAAAATATTTATACATTGTTATTAATATTCTCAAAATATCTCAATTGTGACTAACCCACATATATGGAAATTAACTTACAATTTGAAGATTATACCCGTTTTACTATCAATTAGTGCATCCGTTCTTCAGATACGTCGAATTAATTTTATAGAACGGAAACAATAAATCATGATTTTATGGGTAATATTTTCGTAAAACATTTCGCTTATATCAGACAAATTTTCAAAAATAATCACTTCAATATCTATGTAATTGTTATATGAGTTTATATCCAAAAATTACTCACATATATATTAAGTACCTACCGTTTTATTTATTGAAATACACACTTGTAATCAACTTTATATTATCTGTTTCTTTTTACCCATTCAATATAAAGTAATAAAATATTTTAAATATAACTGTTTAAAATTTTTCTACACTAAAATAAATATGCAATATATGTCATTCCATTCATATAAAAATGTTCGGAAAAAAACATTTCTCTTTTAATAATAATATTCTAATAAAAATGATAACAACATCACAAAAGAAATATAGATAATATGTATCCGAAAAGACAAAATTAATTTTTTATCAATAAATAATAAACAAATAAAGGAGTAATAAGTATGTATGGAAGGCCGTATAAAGGAATCTTATTTTTTGATAAATTTTACAAAATAATAAATTCTAGTTGAGTAATGAAGTTCAAATAATAATTAAAAAATATAAAATAATGAAAATATAATTAAATTAGTACTACTCAATTTTTTAGAACTCCTACATAAGTATATTACAAATCTCATGACGCTTTGTGTGAGTGTTCACTGGAGCCATCAATGGTTGGTTTGAGAAAGCTTTTATTTAGCAGAGACCCTTTTATTTAGATGTATTTAAGATCCTAACCGGAATATTTTTTATATTGAAAAACATGATTTTTAATTTTTATACAGCTTATAATTTGACCAGATTATTTTATTTACAACATTTTCACGTCTGAGTTTCTCCGCTTATTAGATATTTTTTATTTTGACATCTCAATATATGTAGATAAATAACTCGGAAATGGAGAAAACACACTCCCAAAAAAGTTGTGAAAAACCACATATTAAGGCTCAGATATAGTCGTTTCAATTCAGAACGCGAACGGCCGCGCTAGAGGTCGGACGTGCTGTTTTTAAATAATGTATATTGGATTTGATTATTTTTTGTAATATACATTGAGAAAATAATTTTACTACTTTTTTTACTCCTTACCTTTCAATTACTCTTAAAATAAAACTTTTCCATTCAAAAAAGTATTTTAAACAAAATTCAATTATTTTTAATGTTACCTAGACTTAAAGATTATTAAGTTGCGATTTATCGTATATTGGGCCTTATACCAGTCAAGGAATATTTCTTAAATACTGAGAGTTCACACAATTCGTGAGAGCCCCTTATTGGAAGCACCTGCCCCATCTAAATGAACCAGTAACCCCTCATTCCTGATTCACCACGGGCGCGGACTAGCGGCTGCAGTATTTATTGTAGCGGATTACCAGCTGTACCGCCTCACAGCATCAGCTATGTGGAGGGTCCAGGTTCGGCTCCCGATTCGGCCAACCCAGGGCCGGCTGCGGATCTACGAAATATTTATTGATGTTTTATTTGAGTTTTACTTTGTAAATACCACTATTAAACATGGATGAAAGATAAATGTAAAACTATAATTAAACATTAATAGATTTTACCACAGTGACATACCGCTCACTCCTTTCAACAACGTCATATATCAAAAAACTTGATTTTTCAGGAGATCGATTTTAATGTTTAAAAATATAATGAAATGTATTAAAAATAAATATCAAGCCACTTATTGAACTTTTTACTGTGCAACAGATCTTTTTAGGTAAAACCTGAAGGTTTTTTCCCCATTTAAAAAATATTTAGTATATTCAAAAAAATTACTAAACAATACCTTTTCTTCAAAATGCAAAAACAACACTTTCTGCCTTGCAGCGGGTAAATATTAAATTAAAAATATCCCACTTTTGCTGGGACATAGTACATTTTCTGGGCATTACGAAAACATGCACAACTGAAAATCGCCATTTTTTTATTATGACGTTGTTTAAAGGAGTGAACGATATATACTAGTGAGTACCGAATCAATTAGAGAAAATATTTAATGATTTTACTCTTTTATTCACATAGTTACTGAAAACTAATAACGTGGGTAATATTTTAATTCGACTTGTACGCCTTTGAAGTGTAGTGGTTAAAATGTTATTTATCAAACCTTTGGTCACGGGTTTGTTGAAACAGTTGGCTGAAGTGCACATTCTGATTTGGGTACAATAAATTTTTGCGTATATTTTTTTAATTAGTAAAAAGATATTAAATACTTAAAAGTATAAAATAAAGTAATTTAAAATGTGTGTTATCAGACTCTCATCTCATCTCTTGTTTTTATAATAAAAAAGTTCGAAGTCTGAGAATCTCAGAGCTTCCGACCTGGTATTTGGCTGGTTTAAGTGACTAATTTATACACTTGAGTAACGTTCACCATTCTGTCCATTATTGAACATCTAATATATCATCCAGAGTACGAAAAATCCAGTGTCTGTAGAAATAATCAAAAATATGTTGAAATATATGTATGAGTTAAGGAGGAGGGAGTTTTCAAAAAACACGTAAATATTTTTTGAAATTTATTTTCTAAAACAAAATAATTTCCAATGTATATTCTAAAAAAAGGTTTTTGCGTGGAGACATGTCTGGCCTCTAGTGCGGCCGGTTGCGCTCTGAATATGAACGTTCGAGATCTCAGCCTGAATAATAATTGCTTACAAGACAATCTGCGAATAGATTTGGCATGAGCAAAGATTTTATCCTTAATTTAAATCTAGAGACGGTCCTGTTTCAGGCACCTCCCTCTAAGAAGCAGCGGCTAAAAAAGTTATTAAAATTGAAATATAATCATAGGTTTTATGCTGCCCGGGCGAGTATCTTCTCGCGTTTTGATATGTAGCCGTCTATTACTTAATTAAGGTACATCGTGACCTAATATTTATGGGAACACACATACGGCGTATGTTTACGCACTCACCTAGCGGTTTGTGAATCACTTATAATCATTTTTAAGTGGAAACATTACGTTGAATGGTAGAGTGATGTTGGCTCCTAATCTTGGCTCGTTCGTCTTCAACACGAATACGGCTTTTCAATTTGATAAATTTAAATTAAATTTATTAATTAATAATTTATATGTCAAATCGTTGTCAAGTTCTATGAAAAGGATTTTCTAGGTAGTAAAGGTAGCATAAGTTGAAAAATCGTACCATAAAAAAAAGATAGAGGTGAATTTTTCATCAACTATTTTAGAGGTATCCTCTCCTAAAGTCTCTTTAAGAGTTTCGAAGAAGCTTAAATATATGTGTAAAAAAACTATATAAGATGTACATTTTTGTTATTTTTTTATTTGAATGCAGTTATATCAAAAGATGTCAGAACAAAAATTAAATCAAATAAAAAAATATATTTTCCTCATTTTAAATAATTATCTCTTACTTCCAATTTTATATTAAATGGCCCAACATTATACAGTTTGGGTATTAGTTTTACGAGTACGAGTATGTGATTTCTCTGGCCGAATGCTGAAATTATATAGCAACAATGTATATTAAAAACTTGACTCCTTTTTTCAAACACAAAATTCTCTTCCTAATCTTGCCTCGTTCGTCTTCAACACGAATATGGTTTTTCAAATTGATATATTTAAATTAAATTTATTAATTAATAATTTATTAGTCGGATCGTTGTTACGTAGTATGAAAAGAGTTTCGAGGCTTGATCCCCATTCTGCCACAACTTTACTTCTATTTTTAATAAAAATTACTTAGGTTTTTCTGAAAACAGTATTGCTTTTAAGTGTTTGTATAATAATAATAATATTACCCAACTCGATGTGACGATTTTACCCCATTGGTAAAATTATTCCAAATAAAAATATAAAACAATTTTATTTATTGATGCAGCAGTCAACTTTATGGTAATAATTATCCATTTTTTTATATTATTTTTTGACATTTCATCAAAGGTGAAGAAGAATATGGAAGTCTGGGCATTTACGGGGCTTACGACCGTCATAGGCTGGTTTGAGTGATCACTTTACACACGTGTAACATTATCCATTTTTTATTAAAATTTTGCTTAGTAAATACCAATATTTCATCAATATATGACGTTAAAACTCTAAAATTTAGACTAAGCTTCACATACGGCATGTGAAAATATTGCGGAATACATCGAAACACTTGTCAAAATAGATTTTAAGAAATAGTGGTATTTATCAAGTAAAACTTAGATTGAATATATTATAATACAATTATTTTTTGACATCTCATCAAAGATGAAGAAGAATATGGAAGTCTGGGCATTTACGGGGCTGACGACCGTCATAGGCTGGTTTAAGTGATCACTTTACACACGTGTAACATTCACCAATTCTACACATTATTGACAACCACACTACTCAAATTCTTGGAAGTTCTATATATATGAACCAATTTAGAAACCTTGTTCTTGAATCACTAGAACTTCACTAGAGACATCTATTGGTGATATGTAAAGAAGCTTTTTACTAAGCAGAAACTCTTATATTATTATTTTGGATACACTCAAAATGTTATAATACAATGTTTCGACACAAAACTAATGAAAGCCCCCTTTTGCTGTGTTCTGTAAATCAATTAAGAAATTTATGGTTAAACAATATAAAGAATGAAGGAGATCTAACTCACTTGCTTCCCCGCTGGTATAGAGAATTGAACGCCACACCAGTCTATCGTTCCATACAATCTTCGCCTCTCCCACATTTATGCACCTCCTCATACATACCTGTTGATTATTCCGACTCCTGACCTGACCATGTTCTAGTATTTGAAATACTTTATCATGCCATTAGTTTTAGTCGGTGTATCTCTGCTTATATTTCCAACTACATTAGATTCATAATATTGTTCTAACGCTCTTTCTTCACCCATTTGATTCACATGCCCAAACCATCTCAACTCAACATTATTTAGTTTATCAATAATTTATATATTAAATGTTAATATCAAACACTGATTTTTAGAGTCTACTAAATTAAATTCAATTGATAAAAAGACATCAAAATAAAATTTGTGACAATTGTTTCGCCTCGTTATGGCATTTTCAAACCAATGGAAATTTATTTATTTATTGATTTGGCGTTTAATTTGTAGAACTTCATTTTAATTTATGTATTTATTTTAAATCAAACACAGATTTTTTGAGTCTACTAAGTTGTATTTTATTAACAAAAAACACATAAAAAATTATACTTTGACAATTATTTCGCCTTGTTAGGGCATTATCAAACGAATGTGTTTGTGTTTTTGTTAATAAAATACAACTTAGTAGACTCAAAAAATCTGTGTTTGACTTTAAAATTAATACATAAACAATGGAAATTTATCAAAAATGTTTATTTCAGCCTTGCGTTCCTTCCTTCGATTACCATTCGAGCAACTATCATACATCGTTTTGTAGCCCATTCGTCTAAGAGATCGCGTTTCGACCTCATTCAGTAATTTCTCATCTTTTTTTGAACTCTAAGTCCATACATAAGTGGAACAAATGATCAAGGTCAAATTAAAACAAAATACTCCTCAAATCAGTTAAATTAGAAGCTTGACTGGCTAATTAAATATTGTCAAGAGGTATGTGTTTATCAGCATATCAAAAACTAAATCATGTTTACTATTTTCAGACTACCTCGAATGCCAGTAAGTGGTGCAATTCAAATATTTTGTGTTATGGTACGGGACGAATGTGGACATTGAATTTATGTATATTCAGGCCTGGTCAATATTAAATATATTTCAATTTTAAAATAAAAGAAAACAATATACAATTTTTGAAAAAACATCACCTCAAGGGCGCTTTAAAATTGAACACATAATTTTACAATATTTTAAGTTGGTCTAAATCTTCACAAATCAGGGTTTTATCCTTTTAAGGTAGTATTGAAATTGGATTTGTTTTTTTGCTATGCAAAAAAAAATATGGACAATTTTTATTGTATACTTTCTTATGACGATATACTGAAATAGTTTTAATGTTGGTAATTTTTAGATGAAGAAGAATATGGTAGGCTGGGTATTTACAGGGCTCACGACCTGTCATAGGCTTCTCGTAAAGTTTCTCGTTTTATGTAAAATAATTCAGGAAGAATTATACAATCATTATGAACATGTCACACGTTTTCCAGTATGTAATAATAATCCAGGGTTCAAACCTTGAATACAAATAAAAAAGTCTCGCTTAATAAAAGTTTCTCGATCCAGCATAGATGGCAGTTGTGAACTCGTACTGTACTGTGTCATGAGATTGATCAATCTAAGAGTTCCGAAAATTTGAGTAGTGTGGTTGCCAAATCATGGGTAGAATAGTAAATTTTACACATGCCGCTCACTCCTTTCAACAACGCCATTTATAAAAAAAACTTGACTTTTCAAGAGATCGTTTTTTAAGTTTAAAAATATAATAAAATGTATTAAAAATAAATATCAAGCCATTTATTGAACTTTTTACTGTGCAACAGATCTTTTTAGGTGAAACCTGATTGTTTTTTCTCCATTTGAAAAATATTTAGTATATTTAAAAAATAATTAAGCAATACCTTTTCATCAAATGCAAAAAAAAACACTTTCTGCCCTAAAGCGGGTAAATATTGAGTTAAAAATATGCCTCTTTTGCTGGGATATAGTACATTTTTTGGGTATTCCGAAAACATGCACAACTAAAAATTGATGATTTTTGATATATGACGTTGTTGAAAGGAGTGAGCGATGTATAAAATGATCTTGAATCAACTTATGACAATTCGTCTCCCTATAAATACCCACATTTCTATGTTCTTATTATGTCCCACATGTCATTATGGGTCGCATTTAAACCGTTCATGAAAACAAAATAAACATGATTATTTTATGGATACATTTGGTTTAAATTTAAATTTCAAAAGACCTGGAGCGAGTTAAACTAAACGAAACCGGTCCGATAACATTTCGTGCAGCAAATTATGAACACCTGTCAGGAGCACGCCCATTTTGTATCTGACAAAAAACGTAACAAAATGATTAGATCTGAAGGTGGCTGCATACATTATCTCCGTTATCTGATGCCTACCAGTTAGTGTTTCCACACTAGGCGGTCCCCAGGGCCCTGGAAGTGTTGCTCGCGTAATCATTATATCACTACCTCCCTTCGCATAACGTACAACTTATAAACATGCCAACAAAAGCACTACGAAAAAGTTTACATCAACATCAGCATCATAGCTCACCGGACAGCACAAAAAATACTGACACAATTGATACATAACCTTTAGCAGTTCCAAGGTGTTATATATATATATATATATATATATATATATATATATATATATATATATATATATATATATATATATATATATATATATATATATATATATATATATATATATATATATATATATATATATATATATATATATATATATATATATATATATATATATATATATATATATATATATATATATGTATATATATATATATATATATATATATATATATATATATATATATATATATATATATATATATATATATATATATATATATATATATATATATATATATATATATCATGAAAAAAAGGCTATTATACCATTGATTATATAAAACATTAAACCATGAGTGTAAGTCCCTCTCCAAGCACAAGAGCTCAGTCTCTTTCTTGGAGAGGCATAGCGAATCTAAAACCAAAAGTTTACCATATGCATAAATGTTTAGAAATTGTATTATGTTGTACTTAAAAATGTAACTATATTTAATAAATAAAATAAAAAAATATATACTATATATAAATATATATACACGTATGTGTGTGGGTGTGTATTAAAGGTATGTTAGGTTGAACTAAGGTTAATTAAAAAGATTAAGTTGTTATTCATTTATTTATGGATTTGGCGTTTATTTTGTGGAACTCCATTTTAATTTACATATGAAATGTTAAAATCAAACACTGATTTTTTAATCTAATAACTTGTATTTTATTGTTTAAAAAAACACATCAAAATAAATTTTGTGAGAATCGTTTCGTTTCAGTTCTATTTTCCATTATATATTTTAATATTAAAAGTACTTAAGTATTTTCGGCTACCTACTAAATATTATGAAAAAGAAAACAACATCATCACTTTACGTAACGACATTACGTTAAGTATAATTAAAATGATCGAATATTTAGTATTTATTTATATCTACCACATTTTATTGTTACAGATATTCATGTATAAAATACAACGCTTACCAAAACAAATCTGTAAACAACGTTACTTGAAAGAACGTGTGTATTCTGACTGCAGGGCTATAATTGTGTGAATTACTTAATAATTATTACA
Source organism: Brachycentrus maculatus (assembly GCF_059751285.1). NCBI lineage: Eukaryota > Metazoa > Arthropoda > Insecta > Trichoptera > Brachycentridae > Brachycentrus > Brachycentrus maculatus. Next base: position 1,181,679 of record NW_028280991.1, on the reverse strand, counting down.
CTTTTCAAGACACTCATCTTCTTTCTCCAGAGCTCTTCTTTTGAAGTGGTCTGTGTTGAAAACATCATCATCATCATCATTCTTCATTATTCCACGTAGGTACAATATTTTAATGATATTCTCGTCAGAAATGGTTTGAAAGGTTTCAGCTCCTTCACTGTAAACCCTTGGAATGTCAAAAGAGCATTTCCATCGATTCCCTGTGATATCGAACGGGTACTGTAAATAGTAGCTTTTGTATAAAGTTGTTCAGAATTGTGTGTGAAATGTGGTCGGGTGGAGACAGACGGACGATGTCCGTGGAAAATCAACTGTCATACAACATATTGTAGGGGCTGTCAGAAGTAATAGGCAGATTCAGAAACCAAAGCGTGTGAGGTCTTCCTAAATGAAAATTGCCCCTGATACACGCAAGTGTTGAGGTTAGGCGAGGAATGAATACAAAGGAATTTTACTTTACTTTTGTGTTAAAAATAATGAATGGACGTCTGTATTGTAATATTTATGTCTGGTTGGTATCGAAGAATCCAATTTGAGCTCCGGAACTGCATAATTATGAAGTCTCAGTAAAAAAATTTGTTCTTTTTACAATTATACGTACTTGTCGTAAAAATATCAGGAAAGTATGACTAGCTAACTAACCGCCCTTGCGGTTTAATTTGATGAAATAGCGCTATATAAATACACACTCTTCTTATCATTCATCGTACACTTTGTGTAATATCACTTAAAAACACTACTTCATGACTACCGGTTTTAATGAAGTAGTGTTTTTAAGTTGCTCTTTTTAGAATTATACGTAGTTGTCGTAAAAATATCAGCAAAGTATGACTGGCTAACTAACCGAGCTTAAGGTATAATTTAACGGAAATTGTTCTTTGTAAATAAACACTCTCCTTATCATTCATCGTTTACTTTGTGTAATACCACTTAAAAACACTTCTTCATGACTACCGATTTGAACGGAGTAGTTTTTTAAGTGGTATTCCACAAAGTGAGCAAATAATGATAAGGAGAGCATTATTATACATATATTACCATACCAAAAAATCAACAATGCTTTTAATATACAAAATTATAGAGTTTTTTCTTAATTATTATTATTAAAAATCATCATACCGCTTCCATGCAAGAGTTATAGAGAAGATAGAACGCCATATTACTCTATTTTTTCTTCTACCGTTCGTTCATTTCTTCATACATACCTACCCACTTATTATTTCGACCCCTGACCTGTCCATTTTTAAGTATTTTAATTAATTTTATAAGTATATCACTCGTAAACGAGTGGAGGCTGAATACAAAAAAAATAAAGTACTTCATGATGCCAAGATTTCGTTCAACATGTCCAAACCATGTCAACACATAATTCTGAATTTTATCGATAATGCTTGTATCATCCTTGCATTATTTCCTTGTTTCACCATGCGAACACTATGCCAATCCAATGAGTAATCACATTTTTACATTTTACTTAGTATCTATGTGCATATTACTTTTATGAAGTGGTTTCCGATATTATTTTTTGACATCTCATCAAAGATGAAGAAGAATATGGAAGTCTGGGCATTTACGAGGCTGACGACCGTCATAGGCTGGTTTAAGTGATCACTTTACACACGTGTAACATTCACCAATTCTACCCATTATTGACAACCACACTACTCAAATTTTTGGAAGTTATATGTGAACAAATTTTGAAACATTGTTCTTGAATCACTTGAACTTCTATAGAGACAGCTGTGAGATGAAAATATCTTCATCTTTGATGAGATATCAAAAATAAATGTGAAAAATACTCCCGTAATTGGAGATAATCCAGATTTGTGAACAAGTATTTGGACGCATAAAAAATGTTGGTTTATTATAATTCAGTAGACCACCAATGAGCCGCTTTGCTACGTATTTAAAATAACCTTTTACCATTCATTTTAAAACTGGACCCAGTACCGCTGGGTGTTGAAAGAGCATAAAATGCATTTTTTCTGCATTTTTAACAATAGTATTGCAAACAGTATCTTCAACGGTGCAGATGAAGCCTTTGTATTCTGGCGCTCTCGCCGATTCGGCACCTTTCAAGATGTCAGAGGCACGATGTAGAAAGTTCTAAACGTGTGAAAAGATACAGCCTTACAGAGGGTGTTGGTCGAATGCCTTTTTGTGCAGGGCGCTGTGGAAAATGACAAGTTGAAACGTGTGGACAGCTCCTAATAGCACTTAATCCTTAATCCCCGTTCAGCCCCTAATAATAACAGTTTAGCTAAACATTGCTGGCATTAGTCCTCTGCTTCAGTGATACAAGAGTTGTTTCTTTTTATTTTCGTCATATAGTACGTTCAAATATAAGTTATTTGTGATCAAAATTTTCAAATTTCAAACTGTGAAAATGGATTACCAATATTCAGCGTATTTTTTTTACACATTTATACTGAATGTACACCCAAGGCATAGTTGTAAGCGTATATTTAAAGATATCTCAACAAATAAGAAGTATTTTTATCAGATCCTAAGCCCAGTAAATTCTCAGATTTCTATTCCCCTTCACGTAATTGGTTCGTCATTTTTGAGACATATCTTGATCAAAAATATGTGAAAATCCTTGTTCACATTGATACGTGATTCGTTTTATATTATTAAAGAAATTTAATTGAAATGAAGTGGAGTGCATTTTTGTCCGTATATAAATTTTAAAATACTTACTAAAGATGATGTTAAATGGAATAAATTTAACATCATCTGTTAGTAAATTTATTATATAATTTTTTTTCGACTCTATTATTTGATCACTTATTATTAAAAATTCATCTTATCCAGAATTTTTAAAAAAATGTAGACTCACATTATATATATTACATATAAACATAACTAAATAACTAACTAACCATCACGCCGCTTCCTCGCAGGGGTAGGCAGAGAGAATAGAACGCTATACCAATCTGTCTTTAAAAAATCTTCACCATCCCTAGAAAACGTACTTCCCAAATATACGAAACAATTACCTTTTCTAAAATTTCCCCATTTATTACTATTTTACATAGATATTTACATTCATCTCCTTCAAATACCAAGACTATGGATTTCTCAAAATTCATCAGCAAATCGCTATTTATTTTATTAATATTTTAGCCGAGTTAAATGAACGGACTGTACGGTTAAAGATCTGTTCACATGTCTGGACCCATCGAGGGATAACATTATCATCTCGCTTTCCACTCCAAGGGACAACCTGAAAAGTCGATAGCGATATATCTAATGCCTCATGTGACCTTACAATGGAATTCGGAGTCTGGAGCACCTACGCGCCACGCTAATAAGTATATTATCCCATCTCCCATTCATGAATACACATGTCTGAAATCTCAAATGGGTGACTAACTATAACAGCCGGGTACACGGATTGTATTCGAGGCTTTACAATCTAAGTTTATAGTTAAGCTACAGATTACAAAGGTTTACAACAAAATTGTACATTGGTTGCCACAATAGGTAAGTATATTCGTAATAAATCACTTCTGGAAAAATGAAGGATACCCGGAAAATATTTGTTCGCTTTCAATCGATTTTTTAGCATGGTTCATATATTCACAGCATTTTCATCTCATCAATAGATGTCTCTAGTGAAGTTCTAGTGATTCAAGAACAATGTTTCTGAATTGGTTCATATATATAGAACTTCCAAGAATTTGAGTAGTGTGGTTGTCAATGATGAGTAGAATTGGTGAATGTTACACGTGTGTAAAGTGATCACCTAAACCAGCCTATGACGGTCGTCAGCCCCGTAAATGCCCAGACTTCCATATTCTTCTTCATCTTTGATGAGATGTCAAAAAATAATGGTTCATATATCATTAGTTGATAAAAAAGTTTCTACTTACAAAAGCATTAGAAAATCTAGTAGGCTGTACTGGGAAAAGTTTTCAAATAAGTAATAAAAGAAACCAATTTTGGTTGCTTAAACCTGTAACACTAGTATTGTTTATATATTTGCAACCGTACAACTCTCGCGCCTTACTTCGGTATCGTTGTGTAAACGAAAGAAGCCATTCTTCATTCAAGTATGTGTCGCGTTTACTAATGAAACAATTGGAGCTTAATTTAGCCTTGCGCGTGGCGTTCACAGAGGTGTAGCTCGGCAATACGTATGTCAATCTAAGGGGTTGCGTTTTTCCGGCCTGATCCATAAGGATAGTGCAGGAAACGGTATTTCCTTCAGCTTCACTATTTGGTCACTCAAGCGCCTTGGCGTTCTGCATTGTCCTTTTCCAATTTACTTTTCCAACTATCAAAAGAACTTCCTGTTTGTTAATTTCAATTAGGCTCGTCGATATACAGATAATGATACCAGTGTATTTCGGTTTCTAAAGTTCCGATTTTTTAAGAGTATTCATAAAAAAATTGAAAATATCTTTTTTTAGTAAATAATATTAATTCATTTTGTTGTATTATAAAAAAACCTTTTGTTTTCGCCCTTGCAATGTCGGATTTGTCCAATAGTGATATTAAAAGCTATTTCCAGACATCACCGAAAATATTTGTCATACCCTAAGTAAAGTAGTGATAGTGACGACGAAATTAGACTATGACGTAGGATGCGCATCGATAATGAAAACTCCGATGAGCCAATATCACACGACCTTGACACATCCTTATTAATGTAAATTTTCTTTTTTTTCTTCTCATGTTTCGTTCATTCTTAAATAAAATAAATATATTTATTGATTTGGCGTTAAATATGTAGAACACCATTTTAATTTATGTGTTAATTTTGAATCAAACACAGATTTTATGAGTTTACTAAGATGTATTTTATTTTATTTATTGTTTTGGCATTAACTTTGTGGTAAGATATGTTACAACGATCAAAGAAAACACATGTTTTTTACCACTTGAATTTTATTATAGACTACATGTTTCAGAAGTTAAACTTCCATCATTCAGATCTGTATAATAAATAAAAAAATCTCGACACTAAAACGGTTAAAAACAATATGTGATCATCAAATGTTACTATACAGACCTGAATGATGGAAGTTTACGTTCTGAAACGTGTAGTCTATAATAAAACTCAAGTGGTAAAAAACAAGTGTTTTCTTTAATCAACGTATTTTAATTACAAAAACTCATAAAAAATTAATATTGTGACAATTGCTTCGCCTAGTTATGGCATTTTCAAACGAAGGAAAATGCCATTTCATTTCATTCGTTTAAAAATGCCATTACTAGGCGAAACAATTGTCACAATATTAATTTTTTATGTGTTTTTGTTAATAAATTACAACTTAGTAGACTCAAAATATCTGTGTTTGATTTAAAATTAATACAAAAATACAATAAATATAAGTATGCTTACGATAAAATGTTTGAGTAGTTTGTTGTGTTCTGTTGTGTTATGTTCCCCATCCATACTAGAATAAACACTAAAATCAGCCAATATTTGAAAAAAATATTCTCGATTTTGTACATATTTAATAAAAAGAACCATTTTTTCAAAGAAGTCTTCAGCAATTTTAGCAATATAATAAAAAAAATCTCGACACTAAAACGGTTAAAAACAATATGTGATCATCAAATGTCTCATGCATTGACTTAATCCGCTTCTGAAACTCATTGATTATCAGATTAAAAAATAATCAACATTAGAATATAGCAAGAAATATGAATTAGACGCTGTCACACGATGTATCCCTGCCAGCATCGGTCATCTCGTGGAAGATGGCTAGAGATAAGCAAATGGTCGGCTCACAATGACAAATTGTTTCAAACGATTGATTCTTTAAATATCGGGTATCTTATCTACTGTGACATAAAAATTAAACAAAAACGCTAAGCATATTTAAGAACTTGAATGCAAAGGAGCAAAAATACATTATAGTCAAATAGTTATGAAATGTTAAAGGTGTCTCAACTTGAGATCAAAGAAAGCTCTTTCATTTATACGAAACAAAAGGTCAAATTAAATATGAAATATATTTTGATTATATTACTTATATTATTTAATAGCTTATGAATATTTGAGACTTGCACTCTTTACCTCATGATTTGAAATCATAGATAAATAAATTACACATTTTGACATCTCAACATAGATGAAGAAAAAATATGGAAGATACTTAATCCAGCCAAATGCCAGGGCTTACGTCCTGGCATTTGGCTGGCTTAAGTGATCACTCTATCCACTTGTGTAACGTTTACCATTCTGCCCATCATATAACATTGATATTGCATTTATTATTGAATGTTGGATTTCTTTTACATGCGAGTAGTTGTTTTGATAGATTTGGACGTGTGGTTGATTTAATTGGTACCAATATGTGTTTTATCTATATGCGCCCTTTCTCCTTCAATTGCTGGCTCTTTCAAAGCTGAGATGTGCATTTTCGATAAAATTAAAATATATAATTGGTTTGGATATATGGAACGATTCGGTGAGGAAAGAACGGTTAAACTTATTTATTATGTTGGAAATTAGAGCAGAGGAAGAACAAAGAAAACTTGGTGTGATCAAGTGTGTCAAGTGGCCAGGTCAAAAGTCGAAATAATCGGCGGGCATATATAAGACATATTAAATGATTGATGTGAAGAAGAATTTGGACACACTGAAAATATATAAATTATCGAAAAAAAAATATTTATGAAATCCTTCCTCGTAACGGTTGACGCGCGGACAATGAGTTCGCCCCCGTCCATTCTAAGGCGCTCCCACAGATGCAGTCTGTATGCTGTCGCATCGCATCACGGGCCGTGAACTGATGTCGACAGTCGCCCTGAACACCACAAGAAGTTAACACGAGGAAATCCTTATCTCACATCGGGTATTGGGGCGTGCGGACTGGCATGCCGAGCTTCCTCTTCTTCTACTTACTTTTTTTGACCGGATCATTCATCGTCACCTTTACAATAATTGAAAAAAATAAAGCTCCATCTAGGTTATTAGGTATGTAGGTAATTTAGATCTTCGCCAATTCTACCCATTATTGACAACCACACCACTCAAATTCTCGGAAGTTCTATATATATATGTATGTGAACCAATTTTGAAACATTATTCTTGAATCACTAGAACTTCACTTGAGACATCTATTGGTGATATGAAAAGAAGCTTTTTATTGAGCAGAAACTCTTTTAGGCGTAAAGCAGGGATGTGTAATGTCACCATGGTTGTTTAATCTCTATATGGACCATTGTATGAAAGAGATTGAAAGTATGGGAGTCGGAGCGAAAATGATGAATATAACTGTTAGTTGCTTGCTGTATGCGGATGACGCCGTACTGCTAGCGAGCAGCGCGGAGGACTTGCAACTAATAGTGTCAAGAATGTACGATGTATGCATGGAAAATGATCTGGCAATGAATGAAGGTAAGTCAAAGGTCATGGTGTTTGAAAGAGAGAAAGATTTGACAGAATGCAAGATTATCGTGCACAATGAATCCCTAGAACAGGTGCAAGAATTTTTATATCTAGGAAGCATGTTCACAAGGGATGGAAAAGTGGATAAGGATATTGAGAGAAGAGTGAATGCAGGGAATAGAATAAATGGTGCTTTTAACAGAGTGATTGGGAATAAGAATATGTCCATGGAAGCCAAGCTAGCGGTTCACAACGGCGTGCTAGTACCGACACTAATGTATGGAAGCGAAACATGGAACTGGCAAAGGAAGGATGAAAGCAGAGTGAATGCTGTTGAAATGCGCTCCCTCAGACGAATGTGTGGAAAATCATTGTATGACAGAATTAAAAACGACGATATAAGAAAGGAATGTAAGGCTGAACAAGGAATAATTGAAAAGATTAGAAAGAGCTCTTTGCGGTGGTATGGACATGTGGAGCGAATGGATAGCGAGAGAATGACTAAGAAAATATATGTGGCGAATGTGAGAGGGAAAACAGAACGCAGACGACCGAAAAAGACTTGGCACGATCAGATCAATCAGAACCTAAAATCTGGCGGTGTCAAAAGTCTGCGTAATCGGAGGGCATGTATGACTAGATGTATGGATGTGAAAGAGGCTAGGAGTGTATGTCAGGACAGAAGAGTGTGGCGTTCCATCCTCTCTGCCTACCCCTGCGGGGAAACGGCGTGATGGTAGTAGTAGTAGTAGTAGTAGAAACTCTTTTATTGGTATATGAGGTCCGAATCCTGGATTATAATCACACACATGAGAAACGTCAGAAAATATCATTTTCATTTTTTATTATTTAAGCTTATACTCTTGTACTTGGAGAGGGACTAACATTTATTATTTATTTTTTTATGTTTGTTGGTAATGTGATATATTTTTATGATTATTTTTTGTGTTTTTTTTTTCTCTCTATTATATTTTTACTTTCTCCTATAGACTAAGCAAGGATGGAATATGGATAAAACTTTACCTACAATCCGATGATATGTTTCTTTATGTTAATATTTTACATTTCATTTTTACAATAATAAATTTTTATAGAAAACTATTATATATTATGACTATTTGTAAAAACATGTAATTTAAGTTAAGTAGTTATACTTTTATGGACATGACAGTTTATTTTTATTTTTAGATTACTTAAGTGAAAACCTGTAATTGGAATTTTATTTTTTAAATTTCATTTTATTATGTTATTTTTGTAAAATATTCTGTTAGTTTTCCGATAAATAAATAAAAAAAAAAGAAAATAAAAAAATATCAAATTCACCAGTCTTCGCAAATTGGCAAGCCAACGGTACCTATATACGTATGTTATGTACATGTACAAATTCTCCGCCTGACATGTTTTATAGAAGCTTGACATAATGATGTTTTAATCCAGTTATTTTATACTTCCCAATTGATTAAGAGAAGCCGGACTAAACTATCAATTAAAATTAATTTGCATAAATTGCCGTCCGATAAAATACGTCAGGGAATTTTGTCAGCTGCCAATATGATTTGTTTGATATGGAGTCGCTACTTTAACGTTTTTTATAGTGAGAAAATAAATGTATGTATTATAATCCCTCATTTGTATTTTAATTACAAAATGAATTTTATCAAGCTTAAAGAATATTCAGCAAATTGCGAGTGTTAAAACAATCCTTACAAATGCATTTAAGAATTACTCTCAAATATCGTATCGACGTGCCCTACGTAAAGTGCTCTAACTACATTTTTGTAAAATTTTGAGATATTCGGTGTACGTTATCAACAGACCGTTATCTACAAATATAAATAAACAAAAAAACATATGTAAAATAAATTACGCCTAGTTTTCAGGCGTAAAAGACGCTATCTATATCGAGTTTTCGAAATGAACTGAACTCCTAAAACGCTAACTACTTAATTTTGAGAAAGCATAAAGTTTTAAAACGATTTAATATTATTTTATCGTGTTTTTTTTAATGTAACATACTAGTTGAGAATTTCAGATCAAACCGTTAATTAATAAAAATAAATACGTTTAAAAAATCTTCTAAGCTCTCTCCTGTAACAGATTTGCAGATAGGGTACTTTACGTAGGGGCCGTCGATATGAAAGCATCTCCCATCAAAGCACACAAATCACCATTAACACACTCTATGGAAACATATATAGAACCACAAGATCCAAAACACGAAACGTATCAAACGAAATGAAACACATAGCTCTATTGAATTATTTTACATTGAGCAAGGTGTATTGATATAGTTTGGGCATGTGAATCGAATGAATGAAGAAAGAATAGTAAAAAAAGTATGAGGCGAATGTGTTTGCTAATAGAAGCAGAGGAAGTCCAAGGAAAACTTGGCATTATCAAGTATTTACAATTCTTAGGAGTGCAGTAATTGCCAGGAGTCATAATTGAGGAATAATTGGTCGGTATATATAAAGAGATGCATGAATGTGTAAGAGGCGAAGATTTTTAAGACATATCTGTGTGGCGTTCTATTATCACTGCTTAACCATGCAGGAAAGCTGCGTGATGGCTAGTTAGTTAGTTAAGTGACGTATTATGAAAATTATTTATTGATTACGTTTGCTTCTAGCTTTCAGTGTCATCTTTTGTTGATACTTATATATGTATCTTTTTCTCAAAAAGATTCCCACAGAGATTAACGATTATAACGTGATCGTATGGCATAGATACTTTTGTTGCACTGGAAATATACGTTCTAGTTTTTTTAATAAGTACTTGAAATCCAAACAGGCGTCACAGTGTCTTGGTGAGTTCCAGTCGTCTAGAGATAAAAGTTTATTAACACCGAGATTGTATTGTTTTTCATCATTTACTTACAGGCCAGTCTCGAGTTTTAGGCTGAGATCTCAAACGCTCAAATTCAGAACGCGACCGGCCGCACTGGGGGTCAGACGTATTTCCGAACACAATCGTTTTTTAAAATATACATCGGAATTCGTATTTTTTTTTATAAAATGAAAAAAAAAATTACTCTTTACCTTCCGATAACTGTTTTCTTTTTAAAATTATATATATTTTTTTTAAACACACAAAAACTGTGTTTTAAAGCCTAGATCTCAAGCGTCAGGGCGCCTGTGCGCTTCATGGAATTTTACCGTCTGGCAGTCCGGTTTTTTCAAATACAAGCGACTACTACAGTTTAGCGTTTTCAAGTTCACGCGCACTGTGATCGCACACCGATCCGGAAAAAAGGGACAAGTGCACAAGCCAATCCTCCGTATTTTCATGCTAACCGGACTGCCGGATAGTAAAATTCCGTGTAGTGCACAAGCGCTCTTAGGCAGAGAGAACAGAATGCCACACCTATCTTTCTTTACAAGCAATCTTCGAGTATTCCACAGTCATGCACTTACTCATACATACCCGCCGATTATTCCGACTCATGACCTAACCACTTTCAAGTTTTTAAAAACTTCATTATGTATAATGTATAAGTTTTCCTCGTCTTCCTGTGCTTCTATAACCAACCACATTAATTTGCATCGTAAATTTGTTTTACTATTAACCGCCCTACACATACGAACGTACGTGATACGCGCGGTTTTTTTTCACCATTCCGCGCTAACCCGTATGACCTACGCGCACGAGAAAAGATATCTGTTCCAAAAATATTTAATGCCTACCGGATACCTACACTGACAAATATTTAATAGATTTATATTATCCACTGACACTTCGTGATGGAATTGCATTTTTAATTTATTATTAGATTAAAACCAATATTTTTAGCTTTTCCACTTTTTTATTTGACCAGCGACCGGGTTTCGTCGTTATCGACATCATCAGACTGGTCTCATCTGCATTTTTAATTTATTATTAGATTAAAACCAATATTTTTAGCTTTTCCACTTTTTTATTTGACCAGCGACCGGGTTTCGTCGTTACCGACATCATCAGACTGGTCTCATCACACCAGTCTGATGATGTCGGTAACGACGAAACCCGGTCGCTGGTCAAATAAAAAAGTGGAAAAGCTAAAAATATTGGTTTTAATCTAATAATAAATGACAAATATTTGTCAAATTTCATCCCTGACTATATTTTGTGACAACAAACGTTGTGATTTTTTTGCTTGTTGATACAAAAATATGTCTGAAAGTAACCAAAGAATATGGAGAAAGCCCCACTCATTCGATTCACATGCCCAAACCATCTAACCACTCTTAATTTTATCCATAATGCTCATCTCACAGCCTAGCATTTTTTCCTTATATCAAAATTCCAACAACTTTCATACAACGATTTGTCGGAAATTCGTCTGAGACAACGCATTTTGACTGCTTTCAGTCATAGGTTAATTATGTTGATAAAATAAATCAGTTTATAAGTCCACCTCTGTCGAATATCCTTTCTCGAACGGATACCGGTAGATAATCGACAAACTGTCACTTTGTATAACGTCACACTTAGTATGGCAGAGCGCACAAGAGGAATTTTCACCCTGTTTTATTTTTGTTTTTTTTTTTTTATATTTATATTTACATATTCTGATGCAGGCACCTAAATGATATATAGCGCCACTGATTCTCTATCGATACAGTAGCGGTCAAAAGTATCCGCCCAACTGACTAGATAAATAATTATTTTTAATTGATGTTTTACTTAGTAAATACCACTATTTCCTTTTGAAATAGTGGTATTTACTAAATAAAACTCTAAATTAAAAATGGATAGATTTTACCACAAAATCACTGCCGAATCAAAAAATGAAATAAATAATTATGATGAATTTTCTTTTAATGCATTTAAAAAAAAAATATGCAAATACAATAAAACAACAACTGCATAGTTTTTTTTCAATATTATTTTATTTGAGCCGTGATTATCATCAGACTGGATGTCGGTAACTACGAAAATCAGTCACTGGTCAGATAAAATAATATTGGAAAAAAAGTTTTTGTTTTATGTTATTTATAAAATGTAGTTCCACAAAGAAATATCAGTACAAAAATTAAATCTAGTAAATGTATGTTCTTAAAAACCAGTTCTATTTTCATATCATTAACATTTTACTTATATGTATACATATATAAAACGAATCACAAGCAAATATTACCAGCTAACCTATTATTTCATTTTATACGTCTTGGAAGAAAAGGAAAAACATCGTGTAGTTCGGCCATATCATATATGGTTGCCTGGTGAAGAAATCACAGTTAGGAACTATTGTAAATTTAAAATGTGAATTATGAATAAAAATATGTAATTAAAATAATAATAATAAAAATATCGCAAAATAAGAAGACACTCTGATTATGTATGAATTATTAAAGCATTTTTTACATATCGTAGTAGTACAGGAGAAAGTGAACTAACAAAACGAAAAATGTTAGGAGCGCCATTTAAGTCACATTTGCTTAGCAAAAAAATAAATATCAATGCAGATTGTCATTTTTAATAAGTCAATATATTATACCTCCAAGTTTAAAATCGCTCTTAGATTTTTTAGGGCAATATTAAGCTAGTAAGATATCACATAGTCAATAATCACGTTTTTGTAAAAAAAAATACACTTTCTCCTGTATGACGACGAAATGTAAATTATTATTAGCAAGCAAAATTCTGTAATAGGTATGTAAGTATATCTATCAACGGTAGATACATGCTTCAAAGCGCTCAATGAGACATTATCACATCAAAATCATATATTTGTCATAAACATATAATAAATTAGTGTTTCTTAATGTTGATAGATATGACTAATTAATTTAATCACTTTTTGTATTATCAATTAAATAAGTAGGTGGAAAATTTGAATACAAAATTATGATGGTAAAAAATTATCAAATAGATCTTATTTTCACATGGCACCAAAGAATATGAATGTTGACATAATTTTAAAATAACTTTTCAACTCATTTAGAAATATTATCTAAAAATATATTATATTAAATATCACTACTACTAACGACATCTATTGCAATACGTTTCATGTATTTTTAGAATGGAGCAGAGTCATCTATGTACAAAGAGCTCAACTATTGTTAGCAAATTTGAAACATTTATGTTGTAGCTCCTACAGATGGCGCTAGTTGTTACTCACCAATCGCAAATAATAATTTTAAATTTATCTGTGATGTTATTAATTTCTATCGTCTTATAATACAAAAAATATTATTCGTTATACTATATTCTATTTTCACAAATATAAGTAAAACTAATGAGTAATTCCAGATTCATAACTTCAAAACAACGTTTAAAATATTTATTAATTTAAAATGTTTTTTTTCATCCCTAACTAAAATTTATTTTAATCAACACTCTCTTGTCAAAACGTCGTATAGTCTAATTTGAGGATAATTGTTTTTAGTTGATAAAATATCGTATAATATTAGACAAATTTAAGCGAAGAATACATTTGATTGGTATTGTTGTTAAAATATTTTTGAGCAAAATAATAATATCTATGCATATTTTTGACAAACGTTTACTCGATTATAAAATTATTAATACAAATGTAAGTGTCTTTTTTTAACTCGACTTTTATCGTGCCATTATTAAGGTTGAGACTGACCGGAGCATTTCGTCGTAACGTAACACGTTACGATGCGAGCATTCAGGCAGTCAGTACAGCGAGCCGAGCGCTCCATCCTTAGTTCCGGATGCTCGGTGATGCTCGCCGCGAGCGATATTACATTACGATGAAATGCTCCGGTCAGTCTCCACCTTAAAATTACTCAAAGGTTTTTAAGTATAGTATCCACTTTAAAAAAAAACTAATCTAACTCACATCTAAATCACAAGGCAATCAATACTCGTACTGTTAATATTTATGCCTTTTAAGAAATGAGTATTTAACAATATTTTTTTAAATAGCAAAAAAACGAGCAATCATCAAGTGTGACGTCGTTTGTTGTTTTGACCGCAACAATTAAAACCCCAAACGTTACTGTCGCGTGTCGCGTCGCTGTTACTGTCACCGCAGTGTTTGCATACCATGTTGACGCAATTCATATTGGAGTGGGATGAGACAAAAATCTCGACGGGTGGGTGTAAATATTTTTAAAAATTTACAAAAACAGTTACATTAAGTTCTACACATATGAGAGTAAAAATGGTAGAAAAAAATATCCGGGGGGGAGGGAAAAGGTAAGCGGAAAGATCAAAGCTCAAGTCAATGTATTTATATATTATTTATATTTATATTATATATATATATATATATATATATATATATATATATATATATATATATATATATATATATATATATAATTAAATAAAATGTGACAACACCATATTTTTATTAGGTGTATGTGTCTCTTCAATTCTATTATTTTATTAATATACAATCGAAAGGCGTCTAATCCAATCTTGAGTGAATTGCGAGAACGAATAATTTCTCTATTTTGGGAAACTTTAAAGCTTCGTGAAATGGAAAACCTCACGAACTGACGTCATCGGGCGCCCGCCTGTACTCAATAAGCATAACATTTACGCTTGCAATTTGCCTATCTTTAGGCGTCCCGTGAGCAAATGGCATCGTTTCACATGTCTCTACATACATCTAAATTTAATGTGGAGGCCTCATTGGTAAATCAGCGTAGGTCCATGAAGTACTCAACAGGTATACATGTAAACATTTTTTTTTTTAATAAATGTTATAAATTTTACTACAAAATTATCTTTGATATATTTTTGATGTGCATTCCAATATTTTTGTTGATAAAAATTCACATCACTAAAAAAACATTTAATCCACAAAAACATAAATATGACGTCATAGATATAAATTATAAGTCGGCATTATTGAAGAGGTAACTATATCCAGATATAAGAAGAAAACAATAAATAATCAATCTTTTGCATATCCATCACAAAAATATAGCGACATCTTAATTAAAATTTTGAAACGTAAAATTGATAATCTGTAAAATAAAATTAAGAAGTGCGTTGCTATCACATTTTATAATATAGCAAAATAAACAAAATGGTTAAAGGTGGTTTATGGTGGTTTATGGTCAAATGTCAACGTTTTGCATCGAAGTCAAAGATAATGACTTCATCCGATCCGGAACATATCGAAGTTTTGTTTCGTAATTTTGTTCAAACAATAATCAAACCATGAAATATTATTTCATGTAAATCGGTTCGAGAGTAAAATTACTTTGCACAAAAAAATTAAACCTTCACAATCATAATTCATTTATAAATTGATAACAAAATACACAAAAACTTTTATATCAAAACAAATTTTCAATCAACAATAAATGAACTATTCTGAGATATTTCTCGTTTTCCTTACCTTATTAAAACTAAATTAAAGTCTCCGCTTCGAATGCCTAAGCTCTTTAAAATTTGCTTAGTAAATTCAAGCGACTCCAGGAAAATTAAATTCCAACTTTATTAATTATAACATCTTCCGGCTCGAAAGTAGTTGCTCAAATGACGAAAAAGATTATATTTTTTACTTTTGATGTAAAAAATAATGAGTTATTAAAACATTTTCCCTTTTTTTACAAAAATATTAGTAAATGCTAGTATTTAACCACTCGCCGAGATTTTTGCCTTCTGGTTTCAAGAGGAACCCATTTCTTCGTCAGGACAATCACTACATACGTCACTATAGTACAACCGTAGTGTTTTATAGTACTGCGGTAGTGACGTGTTGATGTAGTTATTCCCTGGCGAAGAGACCGGAAGAGAAAAATCTCGGCGAGTAGTTATATACTAAAAAATGTAGTTATATAATAAAAAACAGTCAAAATTACTAAGTAGGTAAATGCTTGAAATATAAATAATATGAGTAACTAAAAGTTTCACATTTTTCACGAGCCAATCGTTTTTTCTTCGAACCCTTATCAATGGTGTATAGGGCACTGCAAAGATAGGAACCATGTTATCTTGATCGTTAAACACACGATGGAATTCCTGCTTTGATAACTGCAATATTCCTCTTCTCTAAATCAATATCATTTTTCTCTAGTATGTGTCGATATTAAGTTTCAACATAAATTCACCGTGTCAAGAATGTTATTTATATTTGCCATATATTATGTACTCACATACCTATAACGACGTTAAAAAATGTTTGCTTTGAATAGGGGAAGAACGAATGTGAACGATATTGAATGTCAGATTTAACATGTGTGATATTTAGACTACCTAACATACATTTCCGTAGAATTGAAAGGTTGTTGGTGAAAGAGAAACTCATCCCTCATCATTACACGTCATAAAACGATAAAATCAATCTTCTGAGTTGAGTGGATACAAAGTGACCCTGCTCAAATTATATCATTGCCGAAACGTGTCTCGAATGCCAAAAACATCACATAAAGGAAGTCCTCTCGAGCCCCAAGACTATCGTAAAATCCCACTTAGTAAAATATTTGTATTCATAAAAATAAAGATGATTAATTTTAAGAAACAAAAAAAGGGCAAGACAAAACAAACTAATGTTTAATGTTTCTAAGTGTTCGGTCACGTCTTTCACTAGGGCCCAAAAAACTTTATTTTATCGCTACAAAATGAACGACCAAAATCTGATGCGAGCATCGAATGTTAGGGATTTGGGCGTTAGATTTGTGAGCACCCTGACATTTCACGATCACATAGAGGCAGTCAGTGGTAATGCATTGAAAATGCTAGGATTTGTTCTGCGTACTGCCAGGGTTTTCCAAAATACCCGCGTGCTGAGAACTCTTTATAACTCCTTGGTGCGAAGTAGACTCGAGAGTGGCTTCATGATCTGGGGCCACACGAGCTTAAGTCCAAAAGAAGTTTTTGAGGTATCTCTACATGAGAGAGTACGGCTATTATCCTTGGCTCTACCCGACCCAGTTTCTCCAGGGTATGCTTGGCTACAATAGTTTAGAGACTAGAAGGAATGTGTATTTAATTACGCATTTTTATCGATTGTTGCGCGGTATGATCGATAATCCTGAAATTATCCGGAGCATTGGTCTGTATGTTCCCGATAGTTACCTAAGACAGCGTCGGCATAGATTGTTTCACATTCCTATACACAGGACCAACCTGCCGATGGTTATGCCTGTAGGAAGAGCTACCGCTATGTTGAACAATATCACATTGGATATTGATCTGTTCCATGTGTCCGAAGGAGTTTTCCGAAGCGGGATTCTTCTACACCTTTAAGTCTTCTTGCTTACTTTTACTTTTAATATATACGCCTTGAATATTGTTTGTTATTTATATATTTTTTTTTATTGAATAAATTGAATTGAATAAATTGAATTGAATTGAACTTAATTTAATTTTCTTTTTTTTTGTTTTTAAAAAAGACCTTAAATAATAATGCATTTGATCCACAATTCACTAAGGTTTGTCTCCACCATGGAATTGTTTATTTATATCTCAACATAGATGAAGAAGAATATGAACTTTTAGGTATATGAATTTCCAGGTACCATGTAAATGCCCAGACTTCCATATTCTTCTTCATCGCTGTTGAGATATAAATATAAATATATCCTAGAAGGGGAGACAAACCCAGAATATGTGAACAAAGATTTGGACACACTCAAAATATTGTAAACAAACATGTAATTGGTAAAAACAAAAGTTTAATATATTTTAAAATGATTCTTAAGCGTTTTCTAGTACATAATATAAATTGGGAATTTTTAAAAAATATATTTCATAATGGTCTGTGTCAATTAATTACTAAAAATTCAAGCTTAGATTTTGCCGAAGAAGTAACATAGGCAAAGCAAAAATATAACTTAAACCGAAAATTTTAGTAGGGTAGTTGTCAAACACGGATAGAATGCTGAATATTATTCGTATGTAAATTAATCACTTAAACCAGCCTATGATACGTCGAAAGTCTTGTAAATATCCAGACTTCCATATTCTTCGTCGTTCATGTTGAGATATCAACCACAGGTTTAGTTTTAATTATCTTTACTCAGAGTCCTTAATCTAAACATGCAGCTTCCATCCGATTTATATGTTCTCGAGTTCTCATAATACAAAAGGGATGTAGTTATTAGCACTCTTCCGGTTTGACATTGTCATTCCCTCTATGATGAAAGCTCTTACACAGCATTTTAACGTTATCTGATTGATATATCCACCATAGATGTTAAACAAAACTAGAGTTGCAACTCAGCCAAATGCCCTTAAGTTTTCTGAAAAAGATTGTACCAAATTACAACTTATCAAAGGTATTAATTTAAATTTAAATAATAGCATTTTTATAACTTGACGTTTAAAACAACGACGTCTAAATTAAATACATTTTCCTGAAAACACACTTACTTAACGGCATGAAATACGATTTTCAATACCATGTTATTCTATGGCTTCTTTAACATAACAATGGATTGTCTAGAGTGCTTCATATTTAGGAATATCGAGGGTGTGGAATAGAAAGCATATAGGTTGGTCTATGCATGAAAAATAAGGAAAGAAATGTAAAATTTATATTTTTGACTGACGACCATAAGATTGTTTTTGCTAGTTGATATTTAGAAATCATTAGTACGTGTTTGATATATGTATTATAACGTGAACTATATTTATTCTGGGTTACCTACAAAGTAATAAGATCACGGTTCAAGTAAACAACTTCATTCCGTAGTTACATCTCGAATGTACATTACTAATAATATAAAATTGTATTAATATTATAACGTTACAATATACGTTCATATCTAATGCAAATAAGTACCTTCATGTAAAAAATCCCTTTTTACTAATAAAATCGCTGTAAAAACAAATGAAAAACTGTAAATTTCCCATGAATCTTTAGAAAACATTTGATAGTTAAAAACATTTATGAGTGTTTTTTTTGTTAATTTTTTTTTGCGGATGCTTTGTGGCACATTTTATAAAACTATAAAATTAAAGTAAGACTTTGTTTTTAACCACTTTTATATTTGGTACATTCCTCCAACCAGTTTCCGGTACATATTCATCCCTGAAGATGACAAGGTGCTTGTCGAAAACGGTTGGAGAAACGTAGAAAAAAAAGGTATGGTTAAAAATAAAGTTTTAATTTGTTTATGTGATTTTCACTCACACATTTACATTAAATCACCCTGTACTGGTACAAGGATTGCGGGACTGATCTTTAAGCTTTCATGCAATTAAAAATCAAGATAATACTCCATGGAAACGATGCAATGCCCTATGCACCATGGAGTGGGGATAAGGGTGTGTGTATGAATGATAAATTATTTTTTAAGGCTCATTCCCCCCGGGAATCAAACCTGGAACCTCGCCCACGACACCCAAAAGCATTAACCACAATGGTGTAATATTGTATTAAGAGGACTTTATTACAGTGGTCGATAAACTTACATTTTAATAAGTTAATATTTATTAATGTGACGGGTTGTGTTCCCGTGGTTAATGTCGCGGTGAGTGAGTGTTTCTCGGTTCGAACCCACTCTACTACAATTTGATACCTATTTCTAATAATGAGTCGCTTAGGCTCACAGAAATAGTGTGAAATTGAAGTTTTTTTTTTAATCATAAAAATACAAGTTTTATTTTTTTAATATTGGATTCAGTAGTTGCTGGATGAAAATAGATGGCTTATTGAAACCAAGAGAAAATTTAGGAACCGGAGCTGTACATAATATATGGTATGTATCTGAGTAATCGATAAACGCTACTGAACCGATAAGTGTCGTATCGATAAACATCACTTTAATGTGTTCAAGGAGAAAATTATTATTAATATTGTTAGGGGCAATTACATAAAGTTTCCTAGCAAGACGGCGTCTATGTGATACTATGATTAACAATTAAATCAAGTTTAATTCTCAGAAACTTGCCTGTTTAATTTCCTACTGATATTATTCATTAAGGTACTTTATGTTTGGGTCAATTTGGAGAAATTTCCCAGGACCTTGGTTCTGAATATACGTATTTAGAATAAAAAACTATAAAAATAATTTTGGATAATTTATAAAGTGCCATTTTTGTTAAATACTACCATAAGGACGCTTAATAATGCATTATTCTGTATCATAAAACAACAAATAGGCATATAGTTTTTTCCGCTTTGACTTTATTTGACCAGTGACTGGATTTCGTCGTTACTGACATCATGAGATTGGTGAGAGGCTAGATAAAATGTTATTTACACAACAAGGCCAAGGTTGAATCAGCGATTTAATAGAATTTTTTTGACAAAATGAATTAAAATTCAATGAATTTAAGTATTGTTTTATAATAATAATTGTAAGGGTTTAAAGTAGGTTTTTAATGTAATTTATATTTGAAGCACTAACTTTGTGATTTTCCATTTTATGATTAAATTTAAAAGTGATTTCAAAACAAAGTTACATTTTAATTATAGGTTTTTTTAATAAATAGGTTTTTATAGTTATATTTGAATAATTAATGGGTGAATCTGGAACCGTTGGTTGACAACTTCTTTTACTGCAAATTTGTACGGGGAAGTCCTATGTTCTCTGAAATGTTAGTTTTTCGGCAATTATTTTTTATCGACATGAGATTAACATATATTTTGCAACTGTATTAAGTATCGATAAATATCATGTCGATAAGAAGTAACTGTTGCAAGCCTTTAACGAAAAAATGTCACATTAAATGATTAAATAAATAATAATTAATTATTATTTATTTAATCATTTAATGTGACGATACATATATATATATATATATATATATATATATATATATATATATATATATATATATATATATATATATATATATATATATATATATATATATATATATATATATATATATATATATATATATCAAATCAATTCATTGATATATTTATTAAAGAACAAAAAATTCATATGCTAGCCGAATATTTGTCATAAAATCTCCAATAATCTGTTAAATGCAAATCAAGCTTCATGCATTTTTTTGCTATTTATTTGATCCAAAATGACCAATGTTAGTACAAAACACATATTCTTTCGTTACTCCTTAAAATATGTAATCTCTGTAATGCGATTATCATAACTTAAACGTGTTTTTCCAACGTCGCGTCGCTACAAACTATGGTAATTTATTATGTTTTTTCTCCGACTCATTCTGAAACATAAGGTCTTAATGAGTTTAAGGCATCTCAGGTCAAATGAGTTGTACAAAAGTACTGAAAATTCACATTTGTACGGTTTAGTGGTAGTTATACCTTAAATCCGTCTGGGGTGATGAACCCTCCAAACTGATATCCTTTTCCACAGTACTCAGTCTAGACCCAAGCTTCTCAAAATATCGAAACAAAGGTAGGTTGGTACCTTTCTATTTTTTTCCCAAGAGTATAAAAGTTATCGAATATTATATTTAAGCATTTTAAACACAGAGAGATTTATATAATTTTTATACACATTTTGGCAGGGAAAATTTTAGTTACTTTATTAGATATGGCGTTTAATTTGTACAACTCCATTTTAATTTATATATTGAATATTAAACTCAAACAAAGATTTTGAGTCTACTGAATTATATTTTATTATTTCATACAAAATACAAATAAAATTACGTCTTTTTAATAATAAAATATATTTAAGTAGACTCTAGGAATCAGCGTTTGATTTTAAAATTCTTTTTATAAAGCTTTTAATAACGTAGATTGCCTGAGCATTCTACGTTATTTTTATAGTATGTATAATATCTGAAATATTAAAGAATCATCGTAAAATAATCTTTTTATTACTCTTTAGTTATACTGTAATAAAGAAGTACTTTTTTATCGTTCACGAGATCCTGTTTTTTATACCGTGTCAACATAATAGGTTTTCATATGAAGAAGGTTTTCATATGAGCATCACAGAGCTAACGACCTTGCATTTAGATAGCTTAAGTAATTGCTCAGAGTTCCATCTGCTTTCATATAAAAATAATAAATGTTTCATGTTTAGTTGAGATACCTGTAATGAGGAAAAAAATCCCTAACTACTGTTCATAACAAGAAATTGGTTTTTATGTCGCATCACATTAGAATACATTTAAATAAATAATACGGGAAAGCTGCAGTAAAAGTTTTTAAAGCTTTTGTCTTGTCTAGCCGGATGTTGCTAAGGACCAGAAGTGTCAATGATCGCAGCAGGATACAAGGTTCTCGGCGTACCTAGAGCTCACCCTGGGTCACAGGGTGCAAGAGCGCAAAAGTGCATAGAACGGACTGCAGAGTGGTACAAAAAGCGATATTTCAAAAAACTTTATAATATAAAACAACTTTGTTTTAACCGCTTTTTATTGGAACACTTTATTCAACAAGAACCTTGTCATCATCAGGGTTTATGTACTAAATTCTAAAACATTGAATTACTCACAGTTAAGTTATGGTTAATTACCCTTCTCTTACGATACCAAGAACTTCCACGCACTCCGTACACCATATGAAAATATGATTTAAAAAACGGGAAAAAACTCCTAAATGTTGTTTTTATTGTGCGTTGCGCAGCGAATACGTCAATTCCGGATAACAACTTGCTATATTTTAAAATAAATTATTTTTTAATAATTTTTTTGGTCACTGTATGGAAAATATAAATTTTAAATAAAGTTAAGTATGACTTGTTCGGAGTTCTATATATTGAATAAAAGGATTAATGACCTTTGAAACCTTTGAAAATGATAATGTAGGTGATATCATGGCCATGATGCAATGAAAAAATTCGTAGAAAAATTAGATTGGGAACTTGTTTTTAAATGTACTTAAATCTAAAAGCGACAGTTTTTCTAGTTATATCATAAATTACATACAATTACGTTAGATTTTGAGTTCGCTGCTCTACCAATTGATTTAGTAATTTATGTATCCAATTTAAGAAAAGTGAGTAGTTATGTTTAGTTTTAAAAAAAAAGTGGAGGAATTAATATCATTAAATTTAATAGGATATGATTAATTTTTCGACAAAGGTAACAGAGAGTTTAGCTCAAAATGTTTTATAATCAACAGTGCTCAAATAGTATGAGGTTTTAAATGCTGCGTTAAAATAAAAAGTAAATGAATATTTAAGAACATAAGAATAGGGTATGAAATGAAAAATAAAAATTTGTTTCTTTTAATGAAAAATCTGAAAATATAGCAAGGCATTTTCACAGAAAAATTAACATTTTTCATCCAAAATGTTGATTGAAGTATGAAAACGTCATGTCATTAAAATTTCTATTTTTATTACTTTCGCAAAATTAGGCGCGACATCCAATTACTAATGTCAGAGGAATCAATGATTACAGCCTTCATTCGGTTAACTTCATTCATTTCAGGGATTTGCGGTAATTCGGCATTCACTAAGGGAAAAGCGCGAAATTATAATTTTAGACCTGAGTCTCCTCGTTAGGTTTCTCTTCTTGCTACATTATTTGATTATCGCAAACATGTGTCAGCAAGTATAGCTTCAAAAAATATCCACTCTGTCATTTATTCCCTAAATTACTGACACCATCTCAATATTAATTATTATGATTTGTAATATGACCTACGTCGTGATATCGTATTTTCTTTAACAAGGAAAAACATTTTTTATATAAGGGTAATTGTAATTTGATTACCAATAATTATGACTTCCATATTCTTCTTCATCTTTGATGAGATGTCAAAAAATAATATGAAAAATGACTCCTTTAATTGGAGATAATCCAGATTTGTGAACAAGTATTTAGACAAACTCAAAATGTTGTAAATAAACTTTTAAACTTACACCTGAAGATGAAAGCAATCATATAACTCAAGTGGTAAAGAACAATTGTTTTCTTTTAAATTTCATTATGTCTTGCCACAAAGTGAATGCCGAAAAAATAAATAAAATAAATTTTATTTTTCATTACGTTTTTTGTTACCTTTTTCTATCTTTATAATATTCTTAAAATTTGATGACTTAATTATCATATTGTATTATAAAATTAAAGGGTAACACCAACTAATAACTCAAACGCAATAAAATTAAACAATAAAAAACAATTCATTACGTCGCACGATTAATAAATAAAATAAAATCCCAAATAAGTTCCCGAAATACTCGTTAATATTCATCAATGAGTTAAGCAACTTTACTACACGAGCTTTAAGTCGTAGTAAGCACTACCAAAAGAGGGTGCAATGTCCTTCCAGAGGGGAAAACATTGGCACCGCGCCAATTCGTGACAACCACACTCAAAATAACAGGTGGAAACGCAAAAAGGGGCTAACCTTTTGCTTGATATTATCACCATGTCATTCAAATAAAAATGACACTGTAATAACGACAGAAAAAAAGTTCAAAGTAGCTTAAAATGTGGGGATCTTTTTTATACGTTTTTTATTCATTATAAATATACTTCAAAATTATTTTCTTTCAAAATTACAGTATGTACCATAAATACGAGTATATTGACCAAACTGTTTTTTTTTTCACTGAAATATCTTGTTTTGCATTAAAAAAATATCGGCACTATAAACAGATTTATTTCGAAACTGGAATACGGTTAAATTTAAAAATTATATTTCATATAATTTTCACGATTTAATTTTGGTTTATTATTCTCATAACTTTTCTAATCCCAGAAATAATCTGATCAACGTCCATTGACAATACACGTTGTCTCTCTGTTTTAATATGACACGATAATAAAACACCCTGTTTCTGGAACAGTAATCCTGCGACCCTGTCGTTAGCTGTCCGTTTTATAAAATTCATTGTACTAAAACCCCGGACAATCTTTGTATTTCTGCAAAGGTATTTTTCTCAACTATTCTTCTCAATGTTTGAGATTCATTTGAAATAAAATATTTTAAAATTTCAGAATATTTGTATCGTTTAAAAATATAATAGGAAACAATAAGTATTGAGGAAATTTTATAAAATTAATACAGTTCATTTAATAATGAATAAAGTTATTGACATCGATTAGTTACTAACATTTATTAATTTTCCATGTAATGTTTTTTTAGAAAAAATAATATATAAATCATTATGTTCCCAATCTATTAAATTGATTGCTTAATCACGAGAGACAATACATCTCTCAGCGTCTGTCAAAAGTAAGCTAAGACAAAATATGAAAACTTAAATTATTTATATGCAAATGTTAGTTTTCCTATTAAATCATTTTTTATCCTATCATAATTGTTTTGCTATGATAATATGAATATTTGCTTCATTATCACCCATTATTGACCTACGGTGCATAGTATACAGCATCGGATAATGCGGTGATATCGTCAATATTAAAATTTTACATGAGACAGAAGTCCAGGTTTATCATATTTAAATTATAGTCTTTTCGAACCTTCGATAATAAGCATTGTAATCTAACGTGATATACATTTAAATTAACTAGCTATCAATAAAAATTGTTTGGGATTCGTATCAAAGCATCTATCAAATTTATGCAACGTTTTATTGATTCTAAACAAAACATATTTTAGGATATTTTCCCCCATCTTTTTTTTAATACTAACAATCATTTATTTATTTTTTATTAAATTTATATTAAAACGAATAAAAAAAATAGTACTTCATTATGAATATATTGAAAAATTAAACAATATTTTAAAAATAATAAAAATGATTATGGTTTGCAACTTTGTTAAAAATATTTTTAAATTTGCAAAATACCTGATTTTATAAACCTAACCTATAAGCATTGTAATCTAACGTGATATACATTTAAATTAACTAGCTATCAATAAAAATTGTTTGGGATTCGTATCAAAGCATCTATCAAATTTATGCAACGTTTTATTGATTCTAAACAAAACATATTTTAGGATATTTTCCCCCATCTTTTTTTTAATACTAACAATCATCTATTTATTTTTTATTAAATTTATATTAAAATGAATAAAAAAAATAGTACTTCATTATGAATATATTGAAAAATTAAACAATATTTTAAAAATAATAAAAATGATTATGGTTTGCAACTTTGTTAAAAATATTTTTAAATTTGCAAAATACCTGATTTTATAAACCTATTATATTTTTTTTAAACATTACTGTATTTTCAAGTACAAAAAGCTTAAATCAAAACATCGCGCTCATTATTCTATTTTGGGGTTCTACCAGGGATTCAGGAGGCTGTAGGAGGTTGTAAAGTAGGGTGAGCATTAGAGAACCTTCGCGTTCTGTACCGTCACGCCGTCTCGGCGCGCCGATCGATACCGTAACTTGCAGACAGGCGCCGTAGACAAAACCGTCATTTAAATTTTAACCGAATAGCGGGAAAATTTCATTGATTAAATTATTTTTTTAAATAGTGGAAAAAACTTTGGTTACTTGATATTTTAATTCAAAATTTTAATGATATAGTATTAAATTAAAATCAAGTGTTTAATAGTTCAATGTAATATTTTTTAAAACTTGGTAAGAATCCATAACAAGTCAAAGTATAACAAGTCGATATGAACCAGTTGTAGTAACTCATCACTTGTATGAGAGAAATATGTATAGACTTGAGTTCTGGAATAGGCAGTTTTTTGTCTTCAAGAACGTCATAAATACAAAATCGACAATTTTCAGTTGTGCATGTTTTCGTAATGCCCAGAAGTTGTACTATATCCCGGCAAAAGCGACATATTTTTAACTTAATATTTACCCGCTATAGGGCAGAAAGTGATGTTTTTGCATTTTGTAGAAAAGGTATTGTTTAATTATTTTTTAAATATTCTAAATATTTTTCAAATGGAGAAAAAACATTCAGATTTTACCTAAAAAGATTTGCCGCACAGTAAAAAGTTCAATAACTGGCTTGATATTTATTTTTAATACATTTAAATTTATTTTTAAACTTTAAAAACGATCTCCTGAAAAACCATTTTTTTTATACATGACGTTGTTGAAAGAAGTGAGCGAAATGTAAAAATAAAAATTTCAGGAGAATTTTTAAAAAAGGTTAACAATTCGTATATGGAGAATAACAGCGATAATTCATTTAAATTATTTTTGATTGTTTATTTTAGATGTTTACCAATATAATAATTTTTTAAATAAAAAAATATGTTTCGAATAAAAAAAATGAGGTTTTCACTTAAATGTAAAAAATGGGCCATTCTTGCAATTATCTTATGTAAAGTTTTAATACTGGTATTTATAATCGCATTCCACTAAAAATAATTATTATTGTACTATTCTTCATAATAGTTTTTTTTGTAAATTTTATTTTACCGTGCAATTTCTACATCAGCGCAGAATCCTCGTACCCTATTATCAACCCTCTACTAGTAAAGCGCTTCGGCCCACGGCGCGCCAGTATACATCGGGACGTGTCCGCGGCCGGACATTGATCCTTGGTCACAGGATCCAGTAGCAACATTTCACATACCGACCTTTGGCTACTTATCAAACATCGCACCAAAAAATATTTTTAAAACAAAGAGCTAACAACGTCAGATTGTAATCTCCCGATGCGACGTTTTTTCAATTTTTTTTCGAAAGTTTACCTGAAAATGATCACACAAAATTTCCCAATGAAAACTTTTTCAACGTAAAAATAATAATAAAAAATATTTAAGAGTGGGTTTTTTGTTTTTTTTTTTTAATTTAATTTTTGTGAAGAATGAAGATTTGTGAAGAGGAATGACAATCCAGAGTTAACAGGTATGCAATTGTAGGGTCAAGTTTATCCCGCCAATGAGCAGTCATTTTTACATTATATTTGTAGGCACAAAATAAAGTTTCTGGACGATATTATATCTACGAATATTGTTAATGTATTTATATATTTTAAGGGCCAACGACTAAGCTGATTTTAAGTTTAAACAAAATGATATTTTTTCTGAAGTTTAAATTCACACAAAAGTTTAAAGTGAAATATTTAACAATTGTCGTAACGCTTTAAATAAAAATGAACTTAATTATTTTAATACTTGATCTCTACAAGTATAAATGTAATAATAATGAAATAAGACCCTACTTTTATTAACAAATTAATATTTATTTCTTGTTAATTATATCCAAACGCACTAATTGAAATGAAAATTTATCCAAATGTGATTTATCGAAATCCTTATTCACAAATTCGGGTTTCTCTACTAAGGAGTAATTTAATATTTTGGATATTTACAGGGCTTACGACCTAACACTAGTTTAAGCGATCACTTTATGTATCCAAAATTGACAACTTAACTATGTACAAAAATTCTTGGAACCCGTGTATATATATATATATATATATATATATATATATATATATATATATATATATATATATATATATATATATATATATATATATATATATATATATATATATATATATATATATATATATATATATATATATATATATATATATATATATTTATATATATATATATATATCCTAGTTCACAGGTTATTTCATATATTACGAGAACACAAATATGAAATAAAGTAACTTTAGTATAATAGCAATAATCTCTCTCACAAGCGCAAGCGCCGTGGCGTAGTTGGGTAGACGGTTGACTGCGAAACTTGCGTCGTGGGTTAATTTCCCGCCAATTGGAAAATGATTTCAAGATAGATTTATTTTCAGTTGGTTTTGGTATTTGTGATGTATTTTTCACATTTACCTTCCCTATCCTTACTACCCTTCATGCAGGTTAGCCGCTTAAAGTAGGGGCTTTGCGGGTTATTCCTTAAAAAAGTAAAAGAATAATAATAATAAATAATAATAAAATCCTTATCCGCACCCCAATGGTGCATAGGGCACTGTGTCTTATAAACGCAGTGTTATAATGATCGTTTTACTTATGAAGGAAAGGTGATCAGCCCTCTGCTTCAGGTACCAGTCCATGGTAATATTGAATAAATATTACAGTGAAAAAATCACTTATATTTATTTTTACCCCCCTTGGGAATCGAACCCGGGACCTCCAGAACGGTAGCCGAGCGTGCTGACCATTACACTACGGAGGCGGACAAAAATATAATAATAACAGTACGTAAAGGCGCAATTCGCTCATAAAAGCTGTGGATGCTCCGCATCCTTTGAAATTTCTATGTGCACAACCTTGCCTATTTTCTATCGGCTCAGTTGTTGATACATGCAACCTACATATCGAGAGTTAAAGTGAATTATCTTTAGCATACTAATCACTTGAATGGATGCTGCTGTCGAATCCTAGCCATACATAGTGATTTTTACAGCACATGCAATTTAAGTTTTACGGTGATGTCTTATAGGCACAGAAATACTGTTTTTAAAAATACATTCGGCAAAAACAACTCTAATAACACTTTTGATAATATCCAAAATAGCTAATTGACTACAAAGAATAATAAAAATATTTATATTTTAAGTCGCTAGGTAATAAATAATAAAAGAGACTTAACACTGCGTTGAGTTTTCGGTAATTCCTTTGTTTTGTGCCATTGACACCTCAAAGGTTAAATACCAAAAAAATTATATTTTTTTGTCTAACATTTTTTTCTTATTATCATTTCCTAAAATAACTACCCCTTGCCCTCTTATTATGTAAAAGACAATAAATAAATATATCGAATTCAAAATGTGTTAAAATAATTTAAACTTCTTTATATTTGTCGGAAAATTATAAGCGATACAGTACAGAAATCTAATTTATAAGGATAACTAATTAATTTTGAGAATGGTTTTAAAAGATAACATACACAAAAATGTTAATAATTATTTTTAAATATACATGAAATAAAAGAAAAGTTTTAAGATATTGTTTGCAGCTGTCCTGTTATTATATATGTGAGTTGTTCGTAATATACGAAAATTAAAAAGCGTTTCTATCCATTGTCTTTTCACATTCTACCACTTTTAGTTTTGCGTGTGTAAAACTCCTTAACTAAGGGTATTTGTATCTATTATAAAACTCTTTGATAGTATCAAACACCACGCAATATCTTCTGACTTTCCCTTCATACGTTTGGAGGTTATTTATAGGAATAAAATATATAAAAATAAGTCATGGAAGAAAACAGTTTTTTTAATTACCACATAAGACATATGAAAGTAAAAGAGAATTTGGTGCACTGGGCTGTAATTTCTACATAATTATCGATAAGCTCATCAAACTGTGCAATACATACAAATTTCACATATTTTTTTACTTTGATTTGCCGAGGATCGATCCGGAACTGGAAAATAAAT
Source organism: Brachycentrus maculatus (assembly GCF_059751285.1). Lineage (NCBI taxonomy): Eukaryota > Metazoa > Arthropoda > Insecta > Trichoptera > Brachycentridae > Brachycentrus > Brachycentrus maculatus. Next base: position 1,151,285 of record NW_028280991.1, on the reverse strand, counting down.
GATGGGCAGTATTTATGATTCAGCGGAAAGTTTTTTCAACAAAGTTAGATAAACTCCTTACAGTTACATATTAACCTTTTAGACTTGACGATGTGAATTTTCATAATCTGTATGTTTTCCGATCCTTTAATTATTGTAAAAATTTATTATTATGGCATATCGCTCACTCTTTTCAAGAATGTCATAAATCAAAAATCATCAATTTTCAGTTGTGCATGTTTTCGGAATGCCTAGAAAGTGCACTATATCCCAGCAAAAGAGGCATATTTTAAACTTAATATTTACCCGCTACAGGGCAAAAAATGTTGTTTTTGCATTTTGAAGAAAAGGTATTGTTTAATTATTTTGAAGAAAAGGTATTGTTTAATTATTTTTTTTAAAATACTAAATATTTTTCATATGAAATGGAGAAAAAAACTCATTTTACCTAAAAAGATGTGTTGCACAGTAAAAACTTCAATAAGTGGCTTGACATTTCTTTTTAATACATTGTGTTTTATTTTTAAACTTTAAAAACGTTCTCCTGAAAAATCAAGTTTTTTGATTTACGACGTTCTTGAAAGGAGTGAGCGATATGTAAAACTAAAACTTTTAGACCTTAATAGCTATCAAAAAGATTAAAAAAATCTTAATGACTATTTGATACCCTTTACACACACATTTACATTCACCATTCTACCCGTGATTGATGACCACACTACTCAAATATTTGGAACTGGCACATGTAGTGATGTATGAATTTTACCACTTGGTATGAATAAGTTGTATCATATAATTCACACGTCATTTCCATTTCCACACGACTTCCAAAAAATTGAGAAGCGTGGTCATAAATCATAGGTAGAATGGTGAATGTAACACGCGTATAAAGTGATCACTCAACCAGCTTATGACAAGTCGTAATCCCTGTAAATACCCAGACTTCCGTATTCTTCTTCATCTACGTTGAGATGAATGTATTCTAATTGTAAATCTAATTGTATTTACAATGAACATCCACGAAAAATTTCACTTAGATACAAATTTAAGAACTGTATAACATTATTAATGTTTCTTTTTTGCATTGTTACAGGAGCCTAGCAGAATTCATAACCCAAATATTTTCAAATTAAGATAAAACCTTTTTCACGATCAAGAAAGCTCTTATTTCCAAGGAAAACATTTTGTATTATGACAGTATTAACGAAAAAATAACACGAACGCTCTTTCCATATACTATATGCAATAGTGAAAAACACATTAACCTTCTTTCAAGAGACCTTTTCACAAATGTAGTGAAAATAAGAATGAAAAATAGTCAATAAAGCAATAAAAAGAGCAAGGAAAAGAGAGAAATTGGGTAAAATATGTAATTTTTTGAGAATTTAGTAAGATATTACGAAGACTGAAACGAGTCTGCCGTGAGAGGAAGAAAGACTTCATACTTTATAAAGGAAATTGCTGATATATAAGGTAAGTAATACTTTTTATTGCTCATTTTTTTCCATATCACGTTTTGTACTATTTCAATTTTTTTTATTAAACGAGAACACTAAGAACAAATTTGATTTAATTTTTTATCTTTTTTTTGCTAATATTTTTTATCGTTTTTTTTCAATTTTAATTGCGACATCTTTACTATATTTTTGAAAAGTACTAACTTTCTTAACATTTTTGGTGTGTTCAAATCCTTGTTCATCTGGGTTTCCATTAAAGAGTTATTTTTATATTTTTCTGACATCTTAATTTAGATTAAAGATAATTTGGGTATTTACTGGGTTTACGACCTGTCGTATGCTGATTTAAGTGAAGACTTTATATACGAGAAACACACCGTTCTACCATTTGAACAAGGATTTGGACACACCCAGAATGTTGAGAAAATTATAAAATTATTAATTTTTATAAACATTATAAAAGTGTGACAATTTAAAAAAATGGAAATATATTAACAGACTTCATCTTTGTTGAGATGTCAAAAATGTATAAATATTCTAAAATAAATGTCCTTTTTAATAAATGTCTTTGTGGCACATTTTATAAGCAACTCCTTTTTTATACACTTTTTGTTTGGACATTTTTTTCAACTGGGTTAAACATGTACTAATTCTAAAACATTGAAATATTCATAGTTAGGTGAGTGGGTGGGTTTAAGGAATGAATAATTAAGTTAGGTTTGGATAAATAAACCATGTTGGATAAATAAGATAAATAAATAACCAATAAAACCAGTTAACATAAATAAATAACCAAAAAAAAGTGGTTAAAAACAAAGTTGTTTTATTTTATAATGTTTAATTAATGTCTTCTTGTTTTCGGCACAATTCGTTAAATGTCAACATTTTCTTATCAGAAAATGCTTTATTAAAAGGCTAGCTTTATATTTTGAAAATTGCGGGAAATTGCTAATGGGAAACCTTTGCCGTGCAAGTTCCAATCGTCAGCAATCCTAGCACTGAAGAGCGGAAATTAGTTTCATCGAAGCCTTATAGGAAAACCATTTTCACTTGAAATGGGAAATCTTACTAAATACAGATATAGATTTAATTTACTGTTATATTTGTGCCAACCCTTAACTATACGCGTCATACTATATTTTTACTGAGTTTTATTTACTCGCATTAATAAAACTCAGTTGGCTTCCAGTAACGCATAGGGCCGGTCACTCCCTATTTCTTTTAGAAAACGTATTGTTGTTTTTGTTTTGTTTTTTAGAATATGTTTTATATGTTTCAAATCATTAGCTTTCAATAACTCTTTTATTGTCAACCATATCGTAGTCATACAGGAGAAAGTGACCAAGTGCAGTTTTTACAAAAACGTAATTATTGACCATTTGACATTTTACTATCTTAATATTGCCCTGAAAAAAATAACAAAGCGATTTAAAACTAGGAAGTATAATATATTGACTTGTTAAAAATGACTAACTGCATTGATGATTTTCTTGCCAAGTAAAAGTGACCAAGTGACAGTTGGGCATTTTTGCTTGTAGTAACAATTTTCAACATCATGAAGTTAGTTAAAGTTCTGTATGAAATATTTAACATTAAAATTTTTCTCCCTAAACAAAATGGCTAAATTCGAAGTGAAATGACCAGTAGAGGAAAATTATCGGTGGAAATGTGTAAAAATCAAGAAAAAGTGATCCATATAATGTTCATGAATTAAGATTTGACGATATGTAAGATCTCAAATCTTCTTCTAACCCTTATTCGCACCCAATGATGCATAGGGCACTGCATCGTATTGATGCAGTGTTATCTTGATCGTTACTTATATGAAGGCAAAACATATGTTTAATTCGAGGAAAAACTCTTAAAAAAACAACAACAAATATTTATAGCAATAATTTTAAAAATATAGTTAAACATCTTTTTTTAGTGTCTAATTTTTGAAAATGGGGTTTTACGTCAATCATATTTGACGTTTGTGGAATAGACAGATGCAGTATATACAAAAAAGTGTATCAACACTAGCGGCAGTCACTCGACGGATATCATCTTCTCTTCTTAATAGAAAACATTGTAAAAGTTCAAATAAAGATTTTCAATGCTCAAAATCTTTTTTTTTATTTAGTTAAAACGTTATTCAAAAACAAAATTGGATGATTAATTTTGCACTATCTTAAATATATTTATAAACTGCAGCTCTTAAGTTCACAAATGTCAAATATGAATGACGTACGACGCCATTTTCAAAAATTATAACATCTTCCGATAGGGTGATAAATTTTGCGCCACCCTGTCGCTGTCAACGATTTTCTGATGTATTTTGCGTGAGAAACACCTTTTTTGGTGTCCGACAACGGTCTGCAAGCATATCTGAATTTCATTTTCCCTGATCATTATACATATTTGGCCTAGCGTAGCAAAGTGCGTAAGAAACAGCTACAGTTGTCCATTCAACCAGTTAAATGATTTTTAATATTAGAGCAAGGGTGGCCAACCCGCGGCCCGGGGTGTCATCTTGTGGTCCGCGGAGCATATCACACTTTTTTTAAGTGTGATATGCTCCGAAATATAAAACCACCAAAAGAACATTCCATCATGCGTAGTTCGTATCATATCCATATTTTGAAGTATGTCATTTTATATATATTTGTTTTAACAAACAATCACAACATTTTGCGACAGACTTTTAAACACTCATTGATGCTGCTATAACCGACTGACTAGTGTGATTCAACAGTCAAAATACTTTGTAAAAGCTAGTTATGCAGTAGCCATGATACTAGCAAAAGAATCGAACCAATATTCAGATTGTGAAATGTTTGGAGAGTGTCGTTAAAATTCTATGTTCAAAAAAGAAAACTGATTTCTCAAAATTCCTGTTCCTAATTTTTTTAAATGTTTGATCATTGCCTAACTCTAATGTAATAAATATGTTTAGTTATCATTTTTTATATCGTCTTTAAAAAAAAAACAATATATTTCATGTTTGCGGAAGCTAAACTGGCAGTGCACAATGGAGTCCTGGTTCCAACTCTAATGTATGGAAGTGAAACATGGAGTTGGCAAAAGAAGGATGAAAGTAGACTGAATGCAGTCGAAATGCGATCTCTCAGAAGAATGTGCGACAAAACGATGTATGATAGATGTGCGAATAGTGAAATAAGGAAGCAATGCAAAGCTGAGATAAGCATTATCGATAAAATTAAGAAAGGTGTGTTAAGATGGTTTGGACATGTAGAACGAATGAGTGAGGAAAGAACGGTAAAACAAATTTATGAGGCGAATGTTAGTGGGAAAAGATGCAGAGGAAGACCGAGAAAAACATGGCACGATCAGGTATGCCAAATACTTGAAAGTGGTTAGGTTAGGAGTCGTAACAATCGGCGGGTATGTATGAGGAGATGCATGAACGTGGAAGAGGCGAAGAATGTTTGCAAGGACAGAGTGGTGTGGCGTTCTATTCTCTCTGCCTACCCCTGCGGGGAAGCGGCGTGATGGTTAGTTAGTTAGTAGGAAATATCGTTTCTAAAATTTGGCCTGGCTGCTGAAAAGGTTGTATTAGAGATTAGTAACTTTTAACCAAAATTACCTTCGACCAGTGTTATGAAAGCTCTAGTAATAATCACATAACACGAATGTTACGGGATATAGGGCTCATTTGATATGATTGACGAGAAGCGATATGGGAAGTGTACTGATTTAACGATTGTGTAAGCGAAGTGGAAAGTACCCCATTTCAATAGGGATTGTTTGCTCGTTGTTCATTATACTACGCCACCCTACAAGTACAAAGTAAACAGTTTATATTTAAGCTGTTTATGAAATCGATGCAAAACAAATTTATGATGCGAATGTAGTTGGAATAAGAAGCAGAGGAAAACTGAGGAAAACTTGGCATTATCAAGTTTTTTTAAATTACTTGAAGTTGGTGAGGTCAGGAGTCGGAATAATCGGTGTGTATGTATGAGTAGATGCATTAATTTGGAAGAGGCGAAGATTATTTGTAAAGACAGATTGGTGTGCCCTTCTATTCTCTCTGCTTACCACTGCAGGGATGCGTAGTGGTGGTTAATTGTTTTTTTGTGATTCATGTATGTATGTAAGTAAGTTGGATAAAACTCACTCAAGTCTCAACTCAAAAAGTTCATAACGGTATCACTTTATACCCTTATGAATTTTTTTGAAATTTCGTATTGAAAAAAAATATACCCCATAACAACAACAAAAAAACACTTAACAGATTGGAATTCATAATAAAATTGTATTTTAAAATTTTAATGTAAACTTTTTTTAACAAAAAAAAAACGATAAAACCCTTAAAACCAATCATTTTAATTAACAAAAACTTTTTACGTCATTTTGGTAAACATGCGAAATATTGTACCAGTCAAGGATAATATTGAAAACATATAAAAGTAATAAATCATATTTCTTTATTTTTTTCCGCCTCCGTAGTGTAACGGTTAACGCGTTTCTCTACCGTTCTGGAGGCCCCCGATTCGATTCCCAAGACAGCAAAAATAAATATTAATTTTGTGTTTTAGTAACAACTTTTTAATGACAACGGTTTTATAATTTCTAATCTTTTTATATGCTGAATCCTTTCACGAATAATTTGAATGTAACAAAGAAAATGTTCATAATAACTAAAACAAAGAAATAATAGAGAAAATGTGTTACATCCTAAGACGCATTGTTTTGTTCTTGTTCAAACGAGTGTTCATTTAAGTACCACATTCACTTAAGTACAGTAATAAAATCTAAGTACCTTAATTTTACTATTGTTCGTAACACGACATCTACTCACGCACATTTTGCTTAATAAATCAACGCTTAAACTTAAAATTCAATTATGCTGAAAAAAGTTTATTGGAATGTGATTAGGAGCGGGGTGGAGTTGGGAGAAAATCAAAAAAAGCCTTTTCGCCAATTATTCTTTTAAAAAAAGTCACCGTTATTCACTTAATATAATTTTGAACAATGAAGAAATTGTATTCAATCCATTGTCCATAAAAATATAAAGCAAGAAATTTACAAAATACATTTTGTAAAACCATCAAAGAAAGCAGTAATTTTTTTATCAATATTAAAAGGTCACCTGCGTAGGACATTTTAATTTATTATATACTCAATATTATTAATATTTAAAGCATTTACATTGTGGTTGGTAATATTAGTATATAACCACTCACAGAGATTTTTATGTCTACCGGTTTCGAGACGTACCCGTCTCTTCGTCCATTTTTTAATCACTAACTATATAACGAACTAATCATCACGCCAGTTGGGCAGAGAGAATAGAATGCCTCACCAATCTGTATTTGCAAGCAATCTTCGCCTCTTTCATATTCATACATCTCCTCGTGAATACACGGCGAATATTTTTACTCCTAACCTGACCGCTTCAATTATTAATCTAATTATTGAGTTTATTATTTATTTATTTATTATCTTTATTTCAAACATTGAGGTAAAGAGTACAAGCCTCTAAGGTTCATAGTGTTTATATATTATTAATAATATTTCAAATTTAATTTAGCCTTGATCGGTAGATGATCCAACCAAACGACATTTTACATTATGTTGATCTCCTTTACTAAGTTCTTAAGACAATGATTTAGACAACCTATAGCCAACATGACGACATAATTTGAACGAATTACGGCTAAAAATTAATATCCTTGGGAAGGAGCCATGTTTTTCAAAAGTAAAATGACATCATATTTATTGCAAACGTCTCCAATTTGTTTTTCCGTGTTTCTTTCTGACCTGCAATTGAAAGTATATGATATTCGCGTAAAAATATCAAAAGAATTCAAAACAAAATATCTCCTGCGTAAAATGAATTTATTGGGTCTAGAATAATGAAAAATTAACCAGTTAATGAAATTTACTGTAATTCATTAATGCAATCGACACATCTGAATTATTTAATAAATTGCTTATTTAAGAAGACGTGTCTTTTAATACAGGCATATTTTTACGATGGTAGAAAAAAAAATCTTTCATGAATTCAATGAATTATGAACAATTGCGCTTTAATTTTAAATTCCCTCATAAAATTACTCACAAAGTACTGGGCGAATGACGTCAAACAGACGCAGACATCTGAGAACCCATTGCATAATTTTATTACTTAAAGCAACAAAGACTTTGACTCAAAACGGAGTTGAAGTATACTACGCACGATATGGATTTTTTTAGATAAAGATTTATGGGAAAAATTACGAAAGCATTTCCTTAATTTTATATTCTATATATTTTTTTTACTAGCCAACATTTTCACGACAAAAAATATTGTCGCTACCTGTGATGTCATAAATATTTGCTTCAAGTGGTTATCACAGAGATAGACTAACGGAAAAAAAGAGTTTTTTTTCTTCTGGGCCTTGAAGCCTGCTTTTCTTATTCGCCTCCTGCTAAGTCAATTTCCAGCTGTCAATCCATCTCTTTGGTGGTGAATCGATTTTTAGTAATATTTTTGATTTCATAAATTAGTTTGATGATTCAGAATTTTTTATTGAAAATTCTTTAGTGTAATTTTAATGTGTTATATTAAAATAAAATATGCTTGTCATTTAAAACTTAGAGGTTTGCATACTTAAGATATAAATATATAAAGATAAAGTGTATGAAATACTGTGTCATGTAATATTAATTTTTTTTTAAATGGAACTTTCTTTGAACTTGTAATATTTTTTATCAAGTTGACATACACCGCTAACTAAGCTTTCATTAATTGCGTAAAAAATATCTACAAGCCATATTTGTATAATGGGTGAATTTTTTTTAAACCCTTATCCGCAGCCAATGGTGCATAGGCCATTGCATCATATAAACGCAGTGTTATCTTGATCGTTTACACATGAAGGAAAGGTAATTAGCCCTCCGCTTCAGGTACCAGTCCAGGGTAATATTGAATAAATATTACAGTGAAAAAATCACTTATATTTATTTTACCCCCCTTGGAAATCGAACCCGGGACCTCCAGAACGGTAGCTGAGCGTGCTGACCATTACACTACGGAGGTGGACAAAATGGGTGAAATTTATCCCATAAAAATACTATTCTCTATACATTGTAACTTCTCATAAGGACCATAATTCGTTCCAGAGTCTTACTCGTTAAGCGAAATATTTTAATTAGTGTTTTACTTAGTAAATACCACTATTTCTTAAAATCTACTGTGACACGTGTTTCGATGCATTCTGCATCATTTTCAAACACCCTAATATTTTTGTTGAGGTCCCAGCTCACAAGTGAATGTCGTGAAAAAGGGACTTGCCTTTTCTCTGTTACTCGAATGTTATGCGAAATGTCGCTCATTAAGGGAAAAACTGTTTCACTTTTTTTTACTCATTATGCGAATCACTTAATTACCCTTACAAAAGGTTCCACTGTATTTACTCTTCTTTTAATATCTTATATATAGAGACGAAGATTGTTTGCACAGACAGATTGATGTGGTGTTCTATTCTCTCTGCCCCCTCCAGTGATAATATTCTTAATGATAATAATAATAATATATTATTAGATTAAAACCAATATTTTTAGCTTTTCCACTTTATTTTTATTTGACCAGCGTCGTTACCGACATCATCAGACTGATGTCGGTAACGACTAAACCCGGTCGCTGGTCAAATAAAAATAAAGTGGAAAAGCTAAAAATATTGGTTTTAATCTAATAATATATTAAAAATCCAATTCCATCACGAAGTGTCAGTGGATAATATAAATCTATTAATAATAATAATAATTTTCGATACTTTATAGAATATTATTTTAAGTGAAATACTTTCCCAAGGGCAAGGGCTCATTATATGTAAATTAGTAACTTTCCATCTCTTAAATGCATACTTTGTATTGTAGATATGAGTAACATTTGTTTTTCCACTCTCCTTGAACAATCACCATGCCATAGGTCTGCAAAGTGTGGCTCGGGAGCAGCATGGGGCTCTTTGACCTTTAAGTGCGGCTCCGGCACAAATATCCTCGGGAAAGCTCTTCGACTCTACGTTTTCATGCGAACAATATTTTTGAAGTGTGAACTCTATAAAAAGCAAACTCAGAAATCGTCTTATTGATGAGAATCTCGAAACGTGCTAAAACTAATGACATGCTACCTGCCTTTATCGAACTTTCAAAGGAGATGCAAGGATATTATTCGCAGTAAGTAGCGTTCTTATAGATGCCTTACATTCAAAAGATTTTGTTATCAATAAATAGATGTTAAAGTGTATAATTAAGTTTTATTGAGTGTATCCTTTTTATAACTAACTAACTAACCATCACGCCGCTTTCCCGCAGGGGTAGGCGAAGAGAATAGAGCGCCACACCACTCTGTCCTTGCAAACATTCTTCGCCCCTTCCACGTTCATGCATCTCCTCATACATACCCGCCGATTGTTACGACTCCTAACCTGACCACTTTCAAGTATTTGGCATACCTGATCGTGCCATGTTTTTCTCGGTCTTCCTCTGCTTCTTTTCCCGCTAACATTCGCCTCATAAATTTGTTTTACCGTTCTTTCCTCACTCATTCGTTCTACATGTCCAAACCATCTCAATACACCTTTCTTAATTTTATCGATAATGCTTATCTCAGCTTTGCATTCCTTCCTTATTTCACTGTTCGCACATTTATCATACATCGTTTTGTCGCACATTCTTCTGAGAGATCGCATTTCGACTGCATTTAGTCTACTTTCATCCTTCTTTTGCCAACTCCATGTTTCACTTCCATACATTAGAGTTGGAACCATGACTCCGTTGTGCACTGCCAGTTTAGCTTCCACTGATAGGTTTTTATTTGCTATAACTGATTTCAGTGCACCATTCACTTTGTTCCCAGCATTCACTCTCCTTTCTATGTCTTTATCAATCTTTCCACCCCTAGAAAACATACCACCCAAATACACGAAATCATCTACCCTTTTTATTTATTCTTTTCGTTTTTATTTATTTCATATAGTAACAAGAATTTTTTCTACAATTTAATTCATTTGCTAGACATTTCTACGTTTGACAATCTTAAAATTGATAACTCTGTTCTTTCAAAAAGAACTTTCGTGCTTAGAGAGGGACTAAAACTCATTGTTTATTGTTTATTGTTTATGTTTGTGAATGATAAAATAAATTTTTATCATTTATTTAATTGTGCTTCCTATTTTGTGGTTTGTGTGTGCTATAATTTAATAAAGATCTGAATTGTAATAAAGATGTACTAAAAGTGCAAACAGATTTGACTGTCAATATTTTTTTTAATCCTACATATTTGGCTTTTTGGCTAATAGGTTTGCCGACCAATGCACTTAGCGATAAAAACAATTTTTTGTGTACTGTATAGCATTCTTGTAGGTACCAAAAGCTAGGTCCAAAATACAATGTAGATGTGTGTATCACGTATCTAGGTAACGCATTCGGTAAGTCACATGTCAGTAATAGGGGCAATTTAGACAAAGTGGGTATTCTTACGTTTCCTCTGTACTTAATTGTCCCCTGTCCGACGCCATGCCGACGTTTCCGATGCCCTACGGACGCGGTCCATTTACTCTGTCAATAACATATCCTCTCCGAAAAAACCGAATCACTCAAATATGAGAACAGGGATCGAAAACCATCTATCTTAATATTTTGCTAATACTTTATTTCCTACATATAATTCATTTGGTTTGCCTCAATGGCGTAGTGGATAGTATGTTTGGCTACCGTGCTGGAGGTCCCGGTGTCGATTCCTAAGGGTGACAAAATACATATTTGTGACCTTTCACACTAATATTAATTTAATATTACCCTGGACTGGTATCTGCAGCACAGAATTGACCACATTGCCTTCGTATTGTAAACAATCAAGATAACACTGCGTCGATATGTTGCAGTGCCCAATGCACCATTGGTGGCAGATAAGGGTTATAAAAAATAAACAAAAATCATGTGAAAAATATACCATCTCGAGTGACCTTCGAGAAACGTCTGCAAAATTTTATCGTTGGAAGCCTAACAGTACATCATATCATCCCATCCATGGCTTTCTATCTCTCCCCTCAACTCCTTACCTGATCACACTCCTATTATGTACCTTTTTACTTAAATATTCAGTTTCATAAATACTCATTACTGTAATTTTATGATAATTCATTTCTTAACTCATCATAATTTTTTTCCCCTTTTGTAAAAGCATTTTATACCCACTAATTTCAAAAAGCTGTAAAAACCACTACCCTCTATCACTTGTTGTATCAACTGTTATTAACTTTTTTAGACGGATGATATTGTTTCTTAAGTAAACCCGCTAATTTCCTTTATTTCTTTAATTACACCTTTTCCCTACAGTTTTTTTAACATTTTTTTTATATACATACATACATTTATTGAATACACGTGCAACGATGTAAAGATGTTTTCCACATCTAAAGCATACTGGTGTAATTATAGTAAACTGTTGTTGACACCAACCGCATCGCACGCGGCACGCGCTATGATAACAACAAAATGTCAGCTATGAGTCAAGACTACGAGACAGACGCCCCTTTGCAGCAGCGCAAACAGTTGGCGTTAGTACTGGGTCAGCCGGTCACAGAACTGGTCACCGCGCGAGTCCACTCGTCAACATGTAACGTAAATACAATACAGCTCGAGTAAACAAAACAGTGTGAGTCCTGCAATCTGCGTTCAATAAAGACGACGTACTGTTTTATTGTCTTGTATCACGGCTGTCAAAGGTGAAGTTTTCCCGCGGTAATTATCGTTCTTTTTTCAATTTCCCGCCTATTTTTTAGTGTTGGGCCTGACGCAATCGATATTTTATATTTTTATAGTGTCTACTTGCGATTGAATTATAAAATAATACTACTTCCGAGTAAATATTTATCATTTATAAACGCTTATATTTTATCTGACATATGTTCAATGACAAATACGAGGAGATACGTACTATGAATTGTTATCAATCAACACCCACATATTATTTACAATAATTTATGATTAAATTATCCTTTCAGTACGTTGAACGGCAATTAATAATGATTCCAATAAAATATTGTTTTGACAACTAATGGGTTCCGTTTTTTACAAAAAAAAATATAAAACCATATGTATTTTTAATATTTTTAAATAATAATATATTTGTTTCATCCACTAAATAAATTTGATAATATTATAAAAGTAATCTTTAAAAAAAATAATGCCAGCGTTCTAAAATAATAACACGAGGTAATCATTAAATAACAGTGATTTTTACCGTGCATATTAGTAACCTCCGTAGTGTAGTGGTTAGCTCGTTAAGCTACCATGCTCGAGTCCGATTTCTTTCTCTAATATTTATTTAATATTACCCTGGACCTCAGGATTGATCGCCTTGCCTTCATGTAAGTAACGATCAAGATAACACTGCGTCAATACGATGCAGTGGCCTATGCACCATTGGGTGAGGATAATAGTTGGAAGAAGAAGATATTAGTAAAGTTAAAGACCCCGGAGGCGAACAAAAAATTACAATATTTTGTTATAAAAAATTCACTTTTACTTCACTGATGCTCATATATGAATCAGAACAAAAATTTTCCACCAAAACTTATAAAATTATTGTAGACAATTTTTAATTAGTTATTGAGGGATAATAATTAAAGTAAAATGATGGAAATATAATTCTCTACAAATTTTGCATTTGATTCCAATTTTGAAGTACATACCGATTATTATAAACCGATTAACCTTCCCTCTTCAACAATTACAAAATAAAATAATGTATTTAAATGCAATTTCATCGATTTTTATGTTATAATATGAACATATCGCTCACTCCTTCCAACAACGTCATATTTCAATAAACTTTATTTTTCAGGAGATCGTTTTTTAAGTTTAAAAATATAATAAAATGTATTAAAGATAAATATCAAGCCACTTATTGAACTCTACTGTGCAACAGGTCTTTTTAGGTAAAACCTGAATGTTTTTTTCTCCATTTGAAAAATACAATATTTAGAAAATTAAAAAAAAATATTAAACAATACCTTTTCTTCAAAATGCCACAACAACACTTTCTGCCTTGTAGCGGGTAAATATTAAGTTAAAAATATGCCGCTTTTGCTGGGATAAAGTACATTTTCTGGGCATTCCGAAAACATGCACAACTGAAAATTTTTGATACGAGTATATGACGTTGCTGAAAGGAGTGAACGATATATCAATCTGTCTTGTATGGTTGTCGAACAAAATAACAATAACTTGAGCGATCTTTACAATTAAACTATTGTTTATTATTTGTTCACATTTCAATATTCAATCACCAAGTAAACTTATTGTTAACTTGTGTGATAAGTATTCAAATAACATAATGTTGATCAATATTAGATTTGTTCATTTCCTTTACTATATAAAGTATTACATTTATTGATTACTTGAGAATTCTGTAGAGTTTTTAGATATTCACAGTATTTTAGTATGTGTCGAAATTTTTGTTCAAAGTTGTCCTAATATTATGTTATTTATATCAATATTTGTATTAATATCTCAACATAGGTTGAAAAGAATATGCCCAGACTTACTTATTATTCTTCATCTATTTCTAATAGTAAAAATGAATAAATAAAAATTAAATACCGATAAATATGTTAGATATTGTCTATTTTATCATAATTTTATAAAATACAATATACCTGAACGCAGAGATTTCAAACAACAACTTTTTTTTAAATATTTTTTAGTCTGTTATCAATATTGGCCTACATACGATTAGTAATTTATTAAATTATTATTAATAGCACTTCATTGAAGAAAAAACTTAACTGAAGATATTGATATCAAGAATATAGGGTGAACAGTTTTAAAAAAAAACTCGCTTAGTTTAATTAATATTATTCGTCAATTGTCGATACAAATATTGAAATATATTTTTTGCCAAAAATTTTATGTATTTTTATCAATCTTAAACTGGAAATGGGTTGAATAAATTTTTTTTAATAAAAAAAAACATGGAATTGCATAGGAAACTACCCTACTGATATGTATATTTTAAAGTTATACACACATATATATATATTGTATATATATATATATATATATATATATATATATATATATATATATATATATATATATATATATATATATATATATATATATATATATATATATATATATATATATATATATATATATAAATATATATATATATATATATATATATATATATATATATATATATATATATATATATATATAGGGTCCGCCATCTAAAGTTTTTTTTTTCAACTAGTGCTTATTTCGTAAATGGTAACACTTAGCTCATGTCTGATTTGACAGATAATTAGTTTTATCCTTCCGCTGAGCGAATATGGTTGTGTATACGCTTGAACAACGCTGGGAAATATTGCGACATTACTTTGAAAATCATGGTAATGTTGCAGAATGTGTGCGAAAATTGCGTACGGTTTTTGGAAGAAGAGAAGCACCGTCAGCTCCGTATGTTCGTTATCTTGTGAAAAAAGTGAAAGAAACTGGCATCCTCATCGATAAACCAAAGCGTGAAAAGCCTAAAACAGTGCGTACACCCGAGAATATCGATGTTGTGGCAGAAAGTGTGCGTGAAGCGCCATCAACATCAATTCACCGTCGTTCTCAACAATTGAACATTTCGGAGACATCATTGAGACGAATTTTGCATAAAGACCTTGGTATGACGCCATACAAAGTCCAATTGGTTCAGGAGTTGAAGCCAACTGACCATCCAATGCGTTTTCGCTTCGCTGAGTGGGCCTGCGATCGACTTACAGAAGATGCCGATTTTGCCAAAAAAATCATCTTTTCGGATGAAGCTCATTTTGATCTTGGCGGGTATGTAAACAAGCAAAATTGTCGTATTTGGGGCACAGAAAACCCGCACGCATACATTGAAAAGCCGGTACACCCAAAACGAGTCACTGTTTGGTGCGGATTTTGGTCCAGAGGCATAATTGGGCCATTTTTCTTTGAAAATGAGCAAGGAGTGGCCGTTACAGTCAATGGCGATCGTTATCGGGCCATGTTGAACGAATTTTTGTTCACAAAAATTGAAGAGGAGGATATTGGCAACATTTGGTTTCAACAGGACGGCGCTACGTGCCACACAGCCGAAGCTACACTCGATAGCACTTATAGCATTTTCAAAAAAAAAAAGTCATTTGGCGGACCCTATATATATATATATATATATATATATATATATATATATATATATATATATATATATATATATATAAATTTGATAATAAAAAGCACCTACAGTAAAATATATTAGGTTCTTAAAAAATGTAGTGAAATTTTTATTTTTACTTCACGATTCACGACTTTTATACATACATATATATGTATATATATATCACTATAGATGCAGGTGTTAAATGGTATGGGAACAAAGTTTAGGCATTAACAGGGCTTACGACTCGTCACTGCATTGGCTGGTTTATGTGTAACATGCACTTTACTAATATTGTAAAAAAATTATGAAACATCGAAAAGTTGCATTATAATTAACATTCACTGTATCACTCTTACGATCTTAATACTTTTCGTCTTCTTAGCATATATTTTAAGCCGTCCATACAATTATCAATTTCGCGTATGTTTTTTTTCTCATGTTTTATTTTATATCTATTAACAATAATTTTATTTGGTTATCTTTATTGCGAAGTTTTGTCCTGAAATATTTTGGCAGAACTGCATTTTATTTAATAAAACAATAATATGTAGTTTTATCCACGCTTATTTTATTTTATTTGACCAGTAACGTTTCGTTAAGAGTTTCGTCATTACCGACGTCATCAGACTAGTCTGTACATACTTGGATCATCAAACAACGACCATTATCATCATAAAGAAGAATCTAAGTGAAAAATCTATGTCCTTTTTTAACGCACAAAATTTGCTCCAATTCGATTCTTATTTTTTAATATTAAACATTTGAAAATTCGCGTCAGTAAAATTTCCGCACTGTATTCACATTTATTGTATGTACATTCATATTAAATTAAAGTTATCGTAAATGAAAGTTATCGAAATATCTCAACAGTTTTGTTGATAAACAATGTTGTCGTCATCAAGTCATGTGATACTTGACTATAATCATACAGATATATCATTGGACAAAACGCAAATTGACGTAAGGCGTAATCACTATGACCCTAATTTTGAGCAGCCGCAAAAACACATATTTCTTTGAAAACTATTCTGTTTTGAAAAAACACGCTTCTTGACTCACAAGATTTGTCTAATTTTTGTGATAAAGGATTAATGAATAAGTATTTATGTTAGGTGGCAGATATTCATTCCTACTAACTTCCTTAGTCTCTCGTAATATATTTTATAACACTTTATAACACTTTACTGTGTATTTCTTAAGTATAATAACAGCTAACCGAAAACCACCGGCAGAATTCATATTACAAGAGACCCGTTCATATCAAGATTCTTACAAGTACGAAAGAAAACATAATACATACATCGTTAATTTTTCTGTATACTTTTATCCTATGAAAATGGTGAAAATTTCAAACAACATCCTTGCTTGCCAAGGCTAATTTAATTCGGTTTTAAGATTCTATCGACTTTTCCCTAGATGTTGTTACGTGATTCGATTTCTAGGTTCGATCGACTTGTCCACAAGAATTTGTTACGTAATTCGGTTTTTACATTGGATTAACTTCTTATTCACAAGAATTAGTTTTGTAATTCGATTTTAAGATTCGACGAACTTTTTTCATTTGTTCAACTTCTTCAAAAGAAGTTGATACTTAATTCGGTTTTTAGATTCTATCTATTTCTTCCCAAGAAGTCGTTACGTAATTCGTTTTTTAAGGTTCAATCGACTTCTTCACAAGGAAGTCGTTACGTACTTCAGCTGTTAGATTCGATCGACTTCTCCACAAAAAATCATTACCTGGCTCGGGCTTTAGATTCAAACTTCTTTTTCGCAAGAATTCGTTACTTAATTTGGTTTTAAGATTGTATTGACTTTTTCCTTAGAAGTGGTGAAGTAATTCGATTTTTAAATTCGATCGATTTTTCCCAAGAAGTTGTTACATAATTTGATTTTTAAGGTTCAATCGACTTTTTCACTAGTCGTTACTAATTCGTTTTTAAGATTCGATTGAATTCTTCACAGTCGTTAAGTAATTCAGTTTCTAGTTTCGATCGAATTTTTCTCAAGAAGTCGTTACTTTATTCGATTTATCCGATTTTTAGATTCAAACGACCCTTTTCAAGAACACGTTACGTCATTCTAGTTTTAGATTCGATCGAGATCTTCACAATAAAGCTTCAAGTGATTTGACTTTTTAATTCGATCAAATATTTCACAAGACGTCGTTACTAAATTAGAATTTTGGTTTTGATCATTCAACGCTAATCACAACAAAAAGAGTACAAATTTGGTTGCGTATTGCGTATATTTGTATATTTAGCTGTTATTTTTAATATCAAAATATAAACTGAGAAAAAGTAACGAATTTCATCCGGATCAGGTACCCGAAAAATAACAGTTAACTTTTATAATATATATAGGTATAATATGTTATTTTGCAAACTGAGCGGTTATCAAATTTATATTGCCTACCTTATCATTGTTGATACAATCATAAAATAAGTCACATACATTGTTAAAACGAAGTGTACTAACTGATCAAAGTACGTTTAACGCATTGTAATATCACAAAGTAATCAAATAACAAAACAGGGTAATCGCACTTTGCTAAGCGTCGTGGTAACTCGATCTGTTTATACAGCGCTCTTGTTCCTTCCACCCTTAATTTGGACTTACACTTACACAAATTATAATAACTAACTAACTAACTTACTAACCATCACGCCGGTTCCCCGCAGGGGTAGGCAAAGAGAATAGAACGCCACACCACTCTGTCTTTGCAAACATTCTTCGCCTCTTCCACGTTTATGCATCTCCTCATACTTACCCGCCGATTGTTACGACTCCTAACCTGACCACTTACAAGTATTTGGCATACCTGATCGTGCCATGTTTTCAAATTATTATAACATTATGAAATCTTCTTCTTCTAACTCTTATCCGCACCCAATGGTGCATAGGGCACTGCATCGTATTGACAATGTGTTATCTTGATCGTTACTTACTTGTTCACTCCTGGTCTTCATGGACCAGCCTAGGGTTATATTAAATAATCTTTCGATTGTGAAATCACTCATATTTATTTTCACCCCTCCTGCGAATCTAACCCAAAACCTCCAGTACGATAGCTGAACACATTAACCATTACAACACAACAAATTATGTTTATAAACGAATAACAGTTTGAAGCCTTAGAATTTGTTTTGAACAATAAATATCTACTTTATTTTGGTAATCAAATTCTACTACTACTACTAACTTCACGCCGTTTATCTCCAGGATTAGGCAAAGAGGTAGGAACGCCACACTCTTTTGTCCTAACATACTCTCCTAGCATCCATACATCTAGTCATACATGCCCTCCGATTACTTAGACTCTTCACACGCACAAATTGTCTCATTATTATTTGTAAAAATATACACTAATAATACCCCTCTTATCCGTCCTTTGAAACTGGAAGTATGGTTGGAATGCAAATAATGATAGGATTATCAGAAAATACAGAAAAAATACGGATTAACAGGAAATAAATCATTTTTGAACTCAAAAATGACTGTGTATTGTTTAGTACATTAAACTCATTGCAATAAACCGCTCAAAAGCTTTTAAAAACAATATTAATTAAACAATTAAATAAAATTATTTATTTTATGAATGTTTTTCGCAGATACTTTGTGGCACATTTTATACACTTTATAAAATTAAACAACTTTGTTTTAACCACTTTTTTATTATAAGTACACTTTTTAGCCTACCGGTTTCGACAAGAACCTTGTCATCAGGGTTTATTAAATTCTAAAACATTAAAATACTCAATTACATTCCCTTGCCACACACTCCGTAAAAAATCCTAAATAAAGTTAATTTATTTAAAAAGAGCAATACACAAAAAAATAAAATACATTATAAAAATTTCAAACTTCCGTCTTCTTTCTTATAAAAAGGACAATAAATATTTCGTATCAGATGATACACGTATAATATGTTTTGTATTTATAAAATAAGTCTTGAAATATTGAATAATAAAACAATAATACGAACTCTTATAGATAATAAATAAGATTTAATTTTTGTCCGCCTCCGTAGTGTAATGGTCAGCACGCTCGGCTACCGTTCTGGAGGTCCCGGGTTCGATTCCCAAGGGGGGTAAAATAAATATAAGTGATTTTTTCACTGTCATATTTATTCAATATTACCCTGGACTGGTACCTGAAGCGGAGGGCTGATCACCTTTCCTTCATGTGTAAACGATCAAGATAACACTGCGTTTATATGACGCAGTGCCCTATGCACCATTGGGGTGCGGATAAGGGTTTTATTATTATTATTATTTTATGTTCTATTTTCTTTTAGGGAAAATGATACTTAGACTCGCGTTCCATAATGATGGTAAAAAATATTTCTTATTTTCAACACAGCTGAAGATATATCTGTAACGAATTTTGGTTTGAATGTCCCGAGGGAGTATTTACGGGGACAAAAGTTTTGCTGAATCTCATCGTCACAAGAATTACGGGTTCAGCCGGCTTCTATTATTCTAATTTATTGTTGTTGTTTCACCATATATATTTTCAACAAGGATATGATAAAATAAGGACCCATGAAATAAAACATAAAAAACACAATTTTATGAGAAAATTAATCTTACTCACTTCTTTTCAAATAAAAACATATTAAATTAGCTAGAAGAAACGAAAATCCACTGAATGATCTATAAACCTTGTACATAAAGCATACTTAGCAAGGTAAATAATAAATGCAATTCCCATCTAAAAAAAATAATGTTACTTCACTCGAAAATTGAATGAAACGGAGTCCAACAATTTAGCTATAACAAACCTGAAATTTTTAATTTGTCAAAAATAGTATTTAAATGGTATAAAAATGGATCACCAATTTTACCCATGATTGACTTAATAACTCCTAATTTGAAATTATCCAGACTTGTGAACAAATATTTGGACACACTCCAATCAGTTACACAGTCAAAACCGATTCCTGTCCTGACCACTTTCAAGTACTTATTTGACATTCCTGATTGTGACAAGTTTTCCTAAGTCTTCCTCTACTTCTTTTTTAACTACATTCGCCTCAAAATTAGTTTAAGCGTTCTTTCCTAACTCATTCATTCCACACGTCCAAATCATCTTAACATTTTTTTTAACGATAACACTTTTGTCTGATGATACTCATACCTTTCATACTTTCCTTGTTTCACCATTCGAATATCTATTTATATCACTTGTCGGACATTCGTCTGAAAGATTGAATTTCGACTGCATTCAGTCTACTTTCATCCTTCTTTTGAAACAAACATACACACACACACACACACACACACACACACACACACACACACACACACACACACACACACATACGTATATATATATATATATATATATATATACATATATATATATATATATATATATATATATATATATATATATATATATATATATATATATATATATATATATATTTATTTATTTATTTATAAATATATAAATATATATGTATATATATACATATATATTTATATATATATATATATATATATATATATATATATATATATATATATACATATCTTATATATATATATATATATATATAATAATACCGAATCGTGTTTAATTTCACCATAATTAATATTAAGTCTACGTGATATCAGATATTTTGATAAGCGAAACTATTGCAACAGATGTAAATTGATCATAATTCATCATATATTTTATAAAAATCTGATAATTCCTAACTTTTTACTATTTTATCTTTTTATGAGTAATGACATGACATGTGTTATATTTATCTAACACATGTAAAATACCGAGATGTAATGGAATTCGCCATTATAATAACATAAATTAAATGAATAATAAAATGAAAGCCTGGTTACAGGGCTTATGGCCTGACAAAGGCTGTTTTAAGTGATCACTTTATTCATGTGTAATATTGATAGACATTCTACCCACAATTGACAACCACACCACTCAATTTTTTAGAACTATATATGTTCATGTAAATATTTATTTAAAAATACCTTAGTAATATTATTATCTTGTCTTTTTACGTGTGAGTTTGCGGCATGTATCTGTGGTTGATTTGAGATGAAGTGAGATTAAAAATTTTATTTATATAAAATTTCCATGACGTCAGATTTATAATAAAATGCAAACAAATACACACCCTTTCATTACTTACTGCCGAGTCAGACAATTATATAACTCAGTTTCAGCCATTCATACTTAGTTATTATTAACGTGAAACAGTATATTTATATTATTCTCAATATTATTAATATTTAAAGCATTTACTTTGTGGTTAGTCATTTTTACTTATTTATTTTTTTACAAAAATGTTAATAAAATTAGTATATAACCACTCACCGAGATTTTTACGTCTACCGGTTTCGAGACGTACCCGTCTCTTCGTCAGGACAATCACTAACACAGCATGCAAACAATACTACCCTTCACCACCATAGCACCATTTACACACTCAAAAGTTTTGAGTGTGTAAATGGTGCTATGGTGGTGAAGGGTAGTATTGTTTGCATGCTGTGTTAGTGATTATCCTGACGAAGAGACGGGTACGTCTCGAAACCGGTAGACGTAAAAATCTCGGTGAGTGGTTATATACTAATTTTATTAACATTTTTGTAAAAAAATAAATAAGCAGTATATTTATTATTATTTATTACTCCATAGAAAATGCTGATTGGACACAATATACCACTAATCACCACGTATTGTTGAAGTGCCATATTGTATTGAACAACATTGCTTGTAAATGTGGCGACTTGAATTACTTTTCTGACATATTTTTATTGTTTGGCCTCGCTAAAATGTGTTAATGATTAATTTAAAGGAAATTAAAATCGAAATAAACACACAATGTATTAATTTAATCATGTTTCGACATATATTTCATTAAAATAATGCAGTTATCTTAAGACTATTAGTTAGGTTAAGGTATAAACCTAAAACCAATAAAAAAACTAATTTCCCTTCTTTTAAAGTTTTTAAAAAAAAAATTCTCTGTCAATTATTATTTTACAACAAAATTAACTTGCGAACATAACATTACGCCATTTTCAAGAGTAGACTGAGAGAATAGAATCAATCCCATAACCTCCCTTTGTACTCCCGCGAGAATAGCGGCCTGCTGGGAATCGAACCAATGTGCGTTTTTTTACAAGTTAAACTAAAGTCTGCCTCTATAGAGTAGTGGTCAGGGTGTTCGGCTACCCTGTTTTAGGTCTGGGGTCCAATTTCCAGAGTTGTATGAGATGCAAGATAAATATAAGCCAGTTTTAACTCTACAATTTATTTAATACTACTCTGGACTGGTACCGGAAGTGCAGGGCTGATCACCATTCCTTCGTGTAATTTACGATTAAGACAACACTGCTTATAAACGATGTAGTACCATATGCACCATTACGTGCGGTTAAGGGTTAAGATTTAAGAAGAAAATTTAGAAAAAATCACCAACGTTGATATTGTCCCCAATTACGATATTATAACGTGCGTATAGCAGGGGACGAAATTTTCCCTAGCAGCGGAAGAAAATTACAACGGTAGGTACGAGTATATCTGTTTGATATTTTTTTTAAAGGTTTTATTTTATGGTTCATCAGCAGTTAGGTGTAAGTGAGGGTATATGCATATAATGAGATTTAAATACCGATTAATTGTTCTGAAAACGTTTTCCTTAACTCATTTTTTTTATTTAAAA
This sequence comes from Brachycentrus maculatus, assembly GCF_059751285.1. Classification (NCBI taxonomy): domain Eukaryota; kingdom Metazoa; phylum Arthropoda; class Insecta; order Trichoptera; family Brachycentridae; genus Brachycentrus; species Brachycentrus maculatus. The sequence goes on along the minus strand of NW_028280991.1, from coordinate 1,127,992 downwards.
AAATTAATTACTCTCCTATTTGATGATTTTATAACAAAAATTTGTGTAAATTTAAAGAATTTCCTAATGAAATAAAAAAATAGCACATATGTGTGTATCACGATTTTTTTAAAAGTATTATAGTAAATCACGAATGAATAAATGAGACTAAGAATAAAATTCATATTCATATTTATACAGTTATTTGGAAAATTATTAATATGCAGTGTGAATTTAAATATTTTCTCATATCGACCATCATTACCAACACGTTCACATTATCCTCTGATCTGGTATCGCTTAGAATTTAATCGTCCCTTAAACTACAAGTATGGTATACGTCACTCTACCGCTTATCATCTTATATCGTAAAGACGATTTAAAGAGGTTGTAAGCGAAATAACTTACAGTCCATTTTTTTTAAACAAAAAATATGAGGGTTAAAAATGCTATTATATAAAATAATCATCTTCTAGCTCTTATCCGCAACCAGAGGTCAACCAAAATCTAAATTTTTAATAACTTTTTAAGTGTTCCTAAATATTTGTTCACAAATCAGGATTTTCTCTGCTTTAGTTATTTTGGACATTTTTTTGACATCTCAATATCGACGAAGAAGAATAAGGAAGTCTGTGTTTTTCAGGGCTTATGACCTGTCATTTGCTAGTTAAGTCATCACTTTACACACGTAAATTTCACCATTCTACCAATGATTGACAAACAAAACACAACTAAAAAAAACAGCAGTGTGGTTGTCAATCATGGTAGAATGCTGAATGTTACACGTTAAGTGTTCATTTGACCAGCTAATGACAGGTAATAAGCCCTGTTAATACCTAGAATTGTTGTTGATGTTGAGATGTCATGTTTTAAGTTTTTTCATAATAAACACTAATATTTCAACTTATATTCTCATAATTTTTTGAGTTGAAGAACAGTCAAAACCCAAGATCAATTAGTTGAAATAATTAAGATTTTGATAATACGAACTTTTATTTGTTTTTATATTAGATGCACAGTATCAGCCATAAACAATTGTTAATATTACGTGAGTTGATCTTACATTCAACAGATGGCACTGCCATTGGAGTAAAAACTGTTTTAAAACACATTTTTTCCCTATGATAGAAATATGTAAATCGTCATCTGGATGAATCGTTTAGAGAAACAAATATTAAATTTTTCTTCATTAAGACTTGGATTATAGCGACTTTTTTCCAATTATTTAACGTTATAGTAATATTTCTATGTGTACATTATGTATGTGTATATATTTTATTTAACGTTAAAGTAATATTTATATTACATATGTATCATAATAACATGATCTCATTGTAATGGCACACAGTTTTGTTAATACTCTGCAATAAAATCAATTAGTAAGCATTTTTTATTAGCTTTAAAAATCGGTATCTAGGTTGATCGCGCTCCACACGCCACGATTACCCATTTCCTAATAAATGACGAGTTGATTATTGTTCCCTTCATATGCGAAGTTCCAAGACCATTCAGTGTATTTGTGTCATCCAAGTAAAGTGGTACAATACCATTTGTGTCTAATTCTCAAAGTGTACTACAAACAATCGCCGGATGGACAGGTACCGGGAGGATTACTATCCGTAAGTTTTTCCTTTTTATTTTCATATTATTCACCCATCTATATCATTTAACATAATTTGAAATAAAACATAGATTTATAAATATTTTATCCGTTTTTAAACACTTACAGACAGGACTTTTTTTTAAATAAAAAAGTTCCTGGAACTCGCTTCATATCAAGCTTTTTACTAAAACGAATTATATTAAAATATCATTTAAATACAATTTAAAGCAACTTTTCCTATCATTTTGACGAATTATATAAATATAGATTGTAATTACGTAAGCGCAAACACTGTTTCGTCAAATTGATTTTAAAAACTGTTTCTTTTTTTATGCATTTGCACATATTTGTATGTCCTTAAAAAAATGTGCCGGAACGCCGTTCCACCGCGTTACATGGAGAAAAGCCCTGCTTATAACTTGAATCGTATTTTGTTACATTAAAAAATATGTATTTACTTGGTAAATACCACTTTTTCTTATAATATTGTGACACGTGTCGATTCGATTATTCTGCATCATTTTCAAACACCGTATGTGAAGCTTATTCTAAATTTTAGATTATTAGATTTTTACACATTTTTTTTCGGGTACTAGTTCAGGGAAATATAACATTAATATTTATCGTGAAAAAAACACGTATTTATTTTTACCCTCTTGGGAATCGAACCCGGGACCTCTAGTATTGTAGCTAAAAACACTGCACCATGTTAGCCTAATCAGGTCGAAAATAAGTCAAATTCTAGAAAAGGAAAGCAGACATTAATAATTTAAATTCACAGCGCTTGTGAGACTCCTAATATACATATTTTGTAAATCAATTAGGGAATTGGTGCAGGAAGAAAATGATAATTTATAAATCGAGGCGTGCTAAGGGTTAAAAAGACATTTTAGGTACTTAAATTTATCCCCTTCTTATATCAACTTTTCATTACTCGGGAAAAACTTATTGAAACTCATTAGAAAGTTACTAATTTAATATGGGAGTAGGTGAACTTATCCATTAGCCTATAGGTAATTAAATACTTTCGGTAATTACTCCTTACGGTATTCTCAATGCCATAAAGTTGTCATAACTTACACATGCATAGATTATTATATTACACATCCATAAAGGTCTAAGGCGTCGTCCTAAACAATGCGATTACGCGACCATCGCAAGTTCTCGCGAATGTTACTCGTACGAATCCGCGATTAAACATACAGATCTCGACTAAGTGTCCTAATTGGCATTCGTGCGACCAACGCGTAATGATCGCGTAGACGCGTTGTATTAGGACGACGCCTAAGGGATGTTAAAATTATACAATATAATGAGGTCGTAAGATTTTAACACTCTGTATACGTATGTTAGTAACAGTACTTTCCTCAAGTAAACTCTAGCGAAAACACCTGTAACAAACATACGTGATAAATGTATTGTAAACCTGATATACCATCACACTGAAATATTAAGATTTATATTATTATGAGAAATAAAAAGACTTTTTTTTATTCACTCATATTTTTATTAACAACCAACTAGTTTCGACAACAACCTGTTGCCCTCTTCAAGTTTAATTTATGACTGAAACCCTGAATACACCCTTAAGAGAGCAACAGGTTGTTGCCGACACTAGTAGGTTATTAATAAAAATGTGAGTGGATAAAAAACAAAGTCTTTTTTTTCTCATAATAATATATCAATATGATCCACAAAGTAATGCTTTCAATATTCAAAACATATTAAGATTTAATTTTAAAGCCTAGTATACTCCCTATTTACTGGTTTGGGTGGTGAAAAAAAACCTGTTTAATCGATTTCTCGGTTAATCCGAAAATATGAAGAAAAAATATAAATAAAAAGGAGAAATTTTAAACTGGGCCATATACGCTTATGTATAACTATTAGCTTAGTACGACGCACGCGATGACAGCGTGACACGACTAGAGGCAACTAACCTAAAAATGGATATTTTGCGCTTGAAAACATAATTTTTGAAACGTATAATACTACAAAATATTGTTTGAATTAAAGGTAGGTAAGATCCGATCATTTAGAAGATCCGCATCAGTGAATCCGTACTCTAATACCGAAACAATGGTCCTTTCGTCCATAAGGGCGGAGAATTTTCATCCCAAATATTACGACGACTAAAAAGATATTTTAAGTCATAAACATGACATATAAGTGAGATACTGTTATTCTATCACTGTAAGCAACAAATATGTTCTGCCCTCAACACATGTTTCGACATTATAAGCACTATTGTGAAATATTTATATTTTCATAAAAAAAAGTCAATGACTCGAGTGTCCCGGATAATCCGATTCCCGGGTAATCTGACCCCGGAAAATCGGGAGAGTACTGTATCCGAAATATTTTTAAAAATATTTAAAAATATATATATTTTTGATACCTATTTTAAGAATTCATTATCAATGGTAAGTTTTCATCAATAAAATACCTGTATTATAGTACTTTATATCGTATTGCGTAAGTAATGATATATTATCCCCAATCTAATCCAATTAAAGTCTGAATAATAAAATACAATCTTCAGATGAGATATCGATAAAAAATATCGCATTTTCTTGATTCTTTTTAATTACCGACATATTTTAACTGGTTTTAATGTATATAATTTTAAAACATAAGTTTTTTTTAAGTTTTACATTTTGAGTTATAAGTGTCTTTTAATGTATTTTTTTTTATATACTTGTACAAATATTCTCGGTGTAAAATATTTAAAATCAGATATTTCTCCTGAGTGAACATAATTCAAGTTATTTTATAATGTTAATTAATTAACTTAACTATGTGTTTATATATAGACCCCATCTTTAGGCGGGGACAATTTCAACCGCTGAATTACTAATATTCGCAAGTCCTAGTTCATTCCACAAACGATGGTAGAAGGTACCTGTCTTATATAAATAAATTTTATATTTAATCTTTTGACAATAAAAGCTTTTAGTTGGGTGAAAATGATTTTCTCCCCGATTTCGAATTTATAATAGGAGAAACCATTCAAAGAGGGATAACGATGGGTTTATATATAATATTGAAGGTAGAACAGAATTTATACTCAGTCGAATACTGATTTTCGTTAAAATATAATGATTCATCATTTCCTAAAATAATACTTCAATAGGGTTGTTCTATTTTCATCGGGATACTAGTACATTGATAAAATTCATTGAAATATGATTTGTTTTAAATTTATTAGTTTTAACTATCTAACTAACTATCCCGTCGCTCCTTCGCAGAGGTAGGGAAAGAGAATAAAATGCCATACCAATCTGTCTTTGCAAACAATCAACGTCTCTTCTACATGCATGCATCTCAACATTTATACTCGCCGATTATTCCGGCTCCTGGCCTGTATTTGATATACTTGATCATGAGAAGTTTTTTCAGTCTTCTTCTGCTTCTATCACCAACTACATTTGTTTAAAAAATTTGTCTTCCTATTCTTTCTTCACTCATTCGATTCACAAGCCCCTAAACACAAATTTGTTAATTTTATCAATATTGCTTACCTCATTTTTTTATTATTTATAATTACTACGGTAATTTATTATTCAAAATTGGATACGTCGTTGGTTATATTAATAAATAAATATATATATTTAATGTTAACATACTTCTACAGTCTTATCGATCCTTCAAAATATTTAACATATCGTTGTCGTACAGGAGAAAATGACCTACTAACAAAACGTAAAATGTTCAGGAGGGCCATTTAAGTCACTTTTGCTTGGCAAGAAAATAAACATCAATGCAGTTAGTCATTTTTAACAAATGAATATATTGTACTTCCAGGTTTAAAATCGCTTTGAGAATTTAACAGGGCAATATTGAGCTAGTAAGATATCAAATAGTCAATATTCATTTTTTACAAAAAACACGTTTTTGTAAAAAATGCACTTGGTCATTTTTACCTGTACGACTACGATATTCTTTATGTTACAAATTACATTTTGCTATCAATTGAATATTTATTTTTATTTTTTTGTTTATATAGATAACACCACAAAGTTAATATGTTTGCTTGTCTTCAGGATTAATTATAATTTTTAGTCTCAAATTTACAAATCTCTAATCGATTTTTAACCCTTTTAAATCAATTTATCCTGATACTATAAACCACGCAAATACCCGCGTTATTAAATGGAATTCTTAATCGTTTATGACGTAAGCTATTAAATGATTATTGGAGTATACAATCGTTGAATAAATATATTTTTTTTAAACCATTATCTAATTTTGAAAGACTATTCAAGAGTTAGTTTTTCTTCATTAATTCGGCAGTCATTTTGTGATAATATGTATAATTTTTAATTTGAATTTCACTTAGTAAATACCACTATTCCTTAAATTCTATTTGACTCGTGAATTATGTCAATGTTATATACATAAATAGTATTTTTTAGAGTTTACTATTCAATAGACAATAATCACACATTTGTATAACAACAATATACCATAATATTGATATGGAAAGTCATAATCTGCAATATTTTGAAACAATAGAAATTCATAAAAATATTATAATAAAAGCAAAACAATATGACAATAACTCAAGCCTCCCCCGTATTGTTCATATTCCCATTAATAAAAAATAAACAGCTCCTACCGCCAGTTCATACTTCAACTCCCCTAGGTCACAAATCTGAAATTTACACTTAGCTTCACATGCGGTAACAATAGATTTTAAGAAAAAATAGTGTTTACTAAGTGAACTTTAGATTTAAAATGTTAGTTTTCCAATTTATAGATCCGAAATTTTTCGATTTTTTTCATGGGGTATGTTCTCATTCTCTTTTTATCATCATTCAATTATTTTTCTTTATTTTCTCATAACTGGAAATAAATTAAAAAGAGTTTGTCGGTCACATTCAGAGCCCAAAGAACAGACACATTGGTCCGTTAGGATGTCACCACACCACAAGATACAAGCCTTCTTTCTTTTTATAAATTTAAGCGTCAACGTTTGTACTCGGTTGTACATTGACATTTTTAAAATAACAATATCGGGCTATGCTTATAATAATATTCGGGTAAAGTTAATTCCACTTATTTGTAACCCTATATTACGGGACATTCGTATAATTCACGACGGATATCTAATATATGGGGAACACCGAGGCAACACATGAAGGCATTATTATTTTATATCTGTTTGCTGCTGAGAATAAATCCTCAGCAATCCTTGAGGATTATTCATGATCCGGTTAATCTCAGAGTACCTACTTCCTTGGTGGAGTTTTTATATCCCATGTTTACACCAAAATATGTCAAGATTTCTCATGACGCCTTTGTTATATTTAGTATGCATGTATTAAGTATGAATGAAGTGACAAATAGCATCTTCTTAGTTTTCAACCGATATTTTATGTTTATATTTTTTTAAGGTATCAAAAAACACGGTGAAATTATTTATAATTGTTTAGAAAACATTTTTGGTAATATGTGATTTTTTCATATCGTCGTAAATTTTACGATAGTCCTGTATTAAGGTACAAGTCCGGTGGTCGAGAGTTAAAAATATTCAACTAAACACTTTTTGGATAAAGAAATTCAATTTAGATATTGCGTTGCAAGTAGATACAAGCATTGTCTGCTTTTTCCCTATTGGCGCCAATGTCGACTAATAAAAAAGGTCATCGACTCGCAAAATTTTGTATTCACGTTTGGAAGATACAAGGGAGAGATTTTTCACTTTTTGCCATCGTTATTCTTTATTGAAATTTATTCAAAATCTTTTTTAACCTTCATTCAAAATTCACTACGGCCATCGTAATCTATAGTTGATCCATATTATTAGTGTGTGGTCAGTATTTTTAGCTACCAGAAGTCCAGAGTCCGAATCCAAAACAAACTAACCATCACATTCCCTGCAGGGGAAGGCTGAGAGAATAGAACGCCGTACCAATCTGTCTTTCCAAACATTATTCTCCTCATCCACGTTCACGCATCTACACATATATACCCGACGATTATTTCTCCTCCAGACCTGACCGCTTTCAAGTATTTAACATACCTGATCATGCCAAGCTTTCCTCGGTCTTCTCCTGCTCCTATTTGCAACTAAATTTTCCTCCTAAATTTATTTGATCGTTCTTTCTTCACACATCGTTTCACGTGTCCAAACTGTCTCGACACACCTTTATAAATCATATAAATATACTTAAAATTTACGAAAATAATTTGACTAACGAATATATACTATTTAACATTTTATTGACATCTCAACATAGATGAACAATAATATAGAAGTCTGGGTATTTACAGGGCTTATAATCTGTCATATGCTGATTATGACATGTCATAAGCCCTGTAAATACTCAGACCTCCATATTCTTATTCATCTATGTTGAGATGTAAAAAAATATGTTAAGAAAACCCAGAATTGTGAACAATTTGGACACACTCAAAATGTTGTGAATATATATTTTTAATTATAATAATTGGAAACACATCGTCTTCTTCTTCTCCTTCTTCTTCTTCAGTTAGGACTGTACCTGTTATTCTCCGGTCCGCTCCTCTGAGGTGGAAAACCAGCTGTCTCTCCATCAACAAACAAATATATTCGTTAATTATTTAATTAAATAATTGATAACTTGGAGTAGATACTCACATATAAATTCTTATTTTTAATGTGTCTTTATAGACCACAGATTACTAGAGATAATAATATATAAACTATAGCTGCGTAATGTTTCAATCCTGATAAGGCGTGTTATGTATGCCTACTACAAAAATGTATGCTTATGATAATACTGTATATCGTTCTGATTATCTGTAAATCTGTCTGTCAAATAACAAAACGATTATTAACATGTGACTATACTTGATGATAATGAATGATATACATATACGGTAATGATAAGTAACAGCAAAGCAATTTGTGTAAACAAGTTAAATACATCACCGCGTCACTTTTTGATAGATACTTGTTTACTTATAATTTATATTTGAAGCACTAACTTTGTAAATTTCCATTTTGTAATTGAATTGTAACTTTGATTTAAAATCACTATAAATATTTTAAATTAACTTAATCTTAATGTCAACCGGTTTCGAAGCTAACCGCCTCTTTATCAAGACTGAGGTTAGCTTCGAAACCGGTAAACATTATATTAAGTTATAAAAAAATATTTATAGTGATTTTTAAAAAAAGTTACATTTTAATTATAATTATTTACTTGTTGAATTTTAAATTGTAGTTGGTTTGGGGCAATTCTCATTCACAATTGTACAAGCCAAATTGTAATCGAATCTTTCACCAGAATTTAACCCCCTGCCACAAATCCGAAAAATTATGAAAATTTTCACACAAAACAATGAACTGTGTTGGACTGGTCAAGAATTTTACCAGACATAAACCTAATTGAAAATCTATCGGCAATCTGTAAGAATCGGCTCTCCATAATTGTTTGCACTACGGTGGAAAAGCTCATTTGGTCCATAATTCAGGTATGGTTTCGAGACGAAAAATGGCATCCACGTGCCAAAACCTTATATAATAGATGCCAAGAAGAGTAAAATCTTTGATTGAGCCCAAATGAGATCATATAAAAGTTAATTTGTGATATAACTAATAAACAAAAGATTTTACAAAACTTTTTAAGAAAATACAACAAAAAAGTATTGTTTCAATTAATCTGTTCGATACTGTACTTTCTGTAAAATAAATGTTCAAATTAACTCACCATTTGAAGGCTTTATTTGTATAATCTCTATGTATCGTAAAAAATATACAAACGTATGTTTGATATCAATGTTTACAATGCATAGGCATTCCAAAACTGGTTTCAATAATATCTATTTTATGTAGGATTATATTTTTTTATGATTGTGTGTTTTATAATGCAGGTATTCATACTTCTTAAGAAAATATATTTTATTATGATGAATCCATAAAAAGACAATTTGTTTTAAAAACGCTCCAACAACTGTGTTCACATGCGTAAAAATATATGTAAAGTGATAGTGTAAATAATTGCATTTATGCATTTCTTCTGTACTGCACGGCATCGAATTGATCCAATGTTGAGTTGATCATTATTTATATGAAGTTAAAGCGATAAGACACGGTTAAGTTACCAGTCTAAGGTAATATTAAATTAATATTTGAGTAAAACATACTTATATTTAATTGAGAGTCGAACCTGGAACCTCTAGAATGGTAGCCAAACGCGGTAACCATTACACTATGGAGGCGAACAAAATTTGTTGTGGCAATTTTTATATAATATCTACGGACTTAACACGTTAAACGCCAATACTTAAATTTGTCAGTTTTGAAATTCACAAAAAAAACCTTTTCGGTAATTAACGTATTTTAATAATATTATAAATTTAGTTTTTATCCACCTCCGTAGTTAAATGGTCAGCACGCTCGGCTACCGTTCTGGAGGTCCTGGGTTCGATTTCCATTGAGGGTCAAATAAATATAAGTGATTTTTTTTACTCCTATATTTATTCAATATTATCCTGGACTGGTACCTGAAGCGGAGGGCTGATCACCTTTCCTTCATGTGTTTACGATCAAGATAACACTGCGTTTATATGATACAGTGCCCTATGCACATTTAGGTGCGGGTTAGGGTTAGGTTAGGGGGTTAGTTTATGTAAGTAAAACATTAATTAAAATGGATAGATTTTACCACAAAGTGACTGCCGAATCAATTAATGAAAAAATAACAACTGTATGCTATTTTCCACACATGTTTTATTCGACCATTGACCAAGTTTTATCGTTGGCGTTCACTGGTAGAATAAAATGTACGTGGAAAAAACTATATATGTAGTTATTATATTAAATAAAATGCAGTTCGACCGACAAAAAAAATCAGGACAAAACGTTTTTTCTTCAAAAACGGTAATATTATACACAAAAAATAGATTTATTCTGTCTACATTGCTTACCCAATAATTCAATCATAAAAAATGTTTTTCAGTACTTGTTTTATACTTTATAGCATCATTAGATGGTTTAATCCATCTTCTGTGAGTGTTGTGCTAAGTCTTATAGCACTTAATATTAATAGCTCTAGAACTATTCTTATCCAAAGAGATAAGATATAAATATTTCATTGTAACCAATAAACGGTACTTGAAGACGAATGATTGTATTTCTTTAAACATAAATCTAAAATCAACGTTTTTCTAAAATCGTAAGTGGAAGGATTTCATATTATTTTTTGACATCTCAACATATCTAACAAAGAATATGGAAGTCTCGGCATTCACGGGGCTAACGACCGTCATAGGCTGGTTTAAGTGATCACTTAACACGCGTGTAGCATTCACAAATTCTACCCATAATTGACAACCACACTACTCAAATTCTTGGAACTTCTCTATATATTGTTCAAATCCAAAATAAAGTGCTTGAATCACTAGAATTTCACTAGAGACATCTATGGTGAGATGAAAGAAGCTTTTTATTGAGCAGAAACTCTTGTATGTGAGGTCCGTATCCTGAGGGATTATAATCACATACATCGCTCACTCCTTTCAACAACGTCATATATCAAAAATCGTCAATTTTCAGTTGTGCCTGTTTTCGGAATGCCCAGAAGATGTACTATATCTCAGCAAAAGCGGCATATTTTTAACTTAATATTTACCGGCTACAGGGCAGGAAGTGTTGTTTTTACATTTTGAAGAAAAAGTATTGTTTTTTTTTTTTTTAATATACTAAATATTTTACAAATGGAGAAAAAACATTCAGGTTTTACCTAAAAAGATCTGTTGCACAGTAAAAAGTTCAATAAGTGGCTTGATATTTTTTTCAATATATTGTTTTATATTTTTAAACCTTAAAAACGTTCTCCTGAAAAATCTAGTTTTTTTTATATATGACGTTGTTGAAAGTAGTGAGCGACATGAAAAACACTATAAAATATCCCATAAAAGGTATTTTCACACTCATACACTTTTCCTGTATCATTTTGTGTTAGATTTGCTAAGGATTTTCCATGTTATGTTTTGCATTAAAGAAGTAAGTATCTTATTTACTTTTGAAAGTTAATAATAACCATATCCGCTCCCTAGGTGGAGCATATGGAGTCCACAAACTGTCTCCAGGCTTTTCTGTCGGCTGCCAGCTCCCTTGCATCCTCCCAAGTCAGATCCGCGTCGCGAAGTTCTGACGAGAACTGCCGACGAATTGTCAGCAATGGTCGTCCTGGGCGGCGCGAACCTGATGCCTTGTAAAAGAGGCAAGCTTGATTAAGGCTCTCAGGAGGCATGCGGAGTACGTGGCCAAGCCAACTGAATCGCCTTTTTTTGACGACAGTTGTGACCAAGATTTGCTGCGTCCTACGTCTTATCTCTTCATTCCTCACAAAGTCAAACCACCGCACGCCTAAGATTCTCCGCAAACACCTGTTCTCAAAGCTTAATACACGGCTGCTTTGGGCCCTTGTAAGGTGCCATGTTTCACAGCCGTATAAGAGAACAGGAGCAATGCAGGCATTGTATAGGCGGCATTTGGTTTTCACCGAGTATAAATCCGATCTCCAGACAGCCTTCATACTGTTGAATGCGGACCCAGCGAGTCCTAATCGCACTCCCAGTTCCTTTTGAAGGCTGCCATTTTCAGTCGCGTACACTCCCAAGTACTTGAAACTCTCGACCCTTTCGATGCGCTGGTTACTCAACGTCAAGGGTTGTTGGGCATCTAGGCATGAGCTGTTGCACAACACATGGGTTTTTGCAACATTTATTGTAAGCCCCATGTGCTTACAATAAATGTTGCAAAACAATAAATGTTGTAACTTTGAAAGTTAGTATTAACTAAATCTATAGGATTTCTTGACATTCTGTTTCGTATGCCTAGCGCATTAACCAAAAGGTTATCGAAAGTTTGTTTTAGAAATTGTATTTCTTTGAAGTTACGGAAAAGGTCGTTAGAGGGATTGAAAAATTCTTGAATAAATTAAAATCTTATAAAATCATAAACAACGTTTGAAAAGGGATCATGTTTTAACCTTTATATTTTAAATTTATAATTATAATTTTTAAATCAATATTTTTAATTTTACTATTTTCTTGTACACAACGGTGACCTGGTTCCAAGCCTAATGTATGGAAGAGAAGCATGGAGTTAGCGAAAGATGGATGAAAGTAGATTGAATGCACTCAAACAAATGTGCGGCAAAAGCCACACATTTCAAATCCTCCTCATACATTCCAAATCCTGAACTGACCGCTTTCAAAATTTGACATACTCGAAACGATGATTTGTAATTATGGGTATGATGAAAATTTAAAAAAAAGTCCCATTTTCAGTACCTACGTATGACATATTTATAAAAGTAGAGATTTTGAAAATAACGTTCTTATTTATGAAAAAAACGTCAATTTTGACAACCTGATATTTACATTTAAAAGATAGCTTTATTTGACAATTTTTCTTTAAAATTTTATACAAATAACTTACTTGTTTAAATAAAAAAACACGACTCGTACAAACATAAAGAATACATTCTTTAGTAGGTATTGATGAAACAACGTGTTTTAAAGTCGTGATACACGTTATAGGTAATTCATGACTATGAATATAGTGATATTACTGTTGTGTAATGTTTATTATATGCAAATTTCTAGTGGATTGTAGGAACTCGCTTAGATTATTATTGTTTGATTAAAGTCTGTGGACTTGTTTATGAATACCTCCATATTAATAAGAACTTAGTACTCGACTAGTTTATTAGTAGGTGCGATCGTTTAATGAATACAAATTAGTTACGTGCGTTTATGGGAATTACCAGTTGTTAATTTTCTTATTATTTTTTTGACATCTCATCAAAGATGAAGAAGAATATGGAAGTCTGGGCATTTACGCGGCTTACGACCGTCATAGGCTGGTTTAAGTGATCACTTTACACACGTGTAACATTCACCAATTCTACCCATTATTGACAACCACACTACTCAAATTCTTGGAAGTTCTATATATATGAACCAATTATGAAACCTTGTTCATGAATAACTAGAACTTCACTAGAGACATTTGTTGGTGAGATGTAAAGAAGCTTTTTATTAAGCAGAAACTCTTACCAGATAAATTATCTGGTCAAATTATAAGCTTAGTAATAAAAATGAAAATGGTATTTTCTGGCGTTTCTCATGTGTGTGATTTTAATCCAGGATTCGGATCTCACATACTAATATAAGAGTTTCTGCTTAATAAAAAGCTTCTTTACATCTCACCAATAGATGTCTCTAGTGAAGTTCTAGTGATTCATGAACAAGGTTTCTAAATTGGTTCATATATATAGAACTTCCAAGAATTTGAGTAGTGTGGTTGTCAAAAATGGGTAGAATTGGTGAATGTTACACGTGTGTAAAGTGATCACTTAAACCAGCCTATGACGGTCGTAAGCCGCGTAAATGCCCAGACTTCCATATTCTTCTTCATCTTTGATGAGATGTCAAAAAATAATATGAAAATAACTCCTGTAATTGGAGATAATCCAGATTTTGTGAACAAGTATTTGGACACACTCAAAATGTTGTAAAGTTAATTTTCTGATGATTGAACTATTATACACCTCTGTGAAAAGAGAAATATGGATTTATGAACGCTTTGATTGTTTTTAATGATACCTTTCCATTAACGTGATATATAATGGATATCACAACAAAGGTCAAATAGTTTTATTCCTATTTCAATAAGTTCTTCATTATTATTGAGTACCTAATCAATAATAATTTTGATGAAAATAAAAAGTGCTGTAAATTCAATATATCGCTCACTCCTTTCAAGAACGTCATAAATCAAAAATCGTCAATTTTCAGTTGTGCATGTTTTAGCAATGCCCAGAAAATGTACTTTATTCCAGCAAAAGCGGCATATTTTTAACTTAATATTTACTCGCTACAGGGCAGAAAGTGTTGTTTTTGCATTTTGAAGAAAAGGTATCGTTTAATTATTTTTTTAAATATACTATATATCTTTCAAATGGAAAAAAACCTTCAGGTTTTACCTAAAAAGATCTGTTGTACAGTAAAAAATTCAATAAGTGGCTTGATATTTATTTTTAATACATTGTAGTATATTTTTAAACTTTAAAAACGTTCCCCTGAGAAATCAAGTTTTTTGATTTATGACGTTCTTGAAAGGAGTGAGCGATATGTTTAAAATAAAACATGCACGTTAAATAGTGAAAAAAAAATTAGGTATCGTAATAGCATATTCGTGAAAGTATGTTACATACTATAAAAGTATTTTTGCTGGAACCTTAGCAGATTTTTTTTAAATTATTATTTCACAGTACTCCTAATATTTTTAATTTCGATAAAAAATTGTAAAAAATGATGTTAATTTAATATTTGTTTTTAAAAAATCCAAACACGATTAAAACGTCAAAATATTTGGGTGTCTGAAAAATATATTCTTGAAAGTATGTAACTTACTTTTAAAATGTTTTTTTTTATTGAACTGAAGCAGATATTTAATTGTTTTTTTTTTATTATTTCACAGCACTCCTAAGATGCCCGTGGAGGCTTCTAGGGCTGAAGATGACGAAGCTCCGAAGGACCCAGCGGCTCGCCAGTCAGTCCACCAGGAGTATACGGAACAAGACTTCGAAGGTGAGCATTTCTTATTACAACTTCAATCATAGTTGAGCTAAAATCTAGTAAAAAGTATAAAAATCCTCTAACGCACGACTATGATACCCGCTTTACCCACTACAAAGGGTTGAAGGTCCCAAGAGTGATTAATAAATATGGAAGAAAAACACTTTATTACAAAGTTCCAAGCATTTAAAAATTATTCATATTGTAGGTAAGAAAAGAGAGGATACAAAAATATGGCGCAAAAACATAATAAAGGAACGAATTCGTATTTTAGGAATTGTATATTTAGTTTTAATTTTTCATTTTTTCTTTTCATATTATGTTACAATAGAACGTGGCTTGATGGGTCTCCACTAAAAAAAATTATATATATATATATATATATATATATATATATATATATATATATATATATATATATATATATATATATATATATATATATATATATATATATATATATATATATATATATATATATATATATATATATATATATATATATATATATATATATATATATATATATATATATATATATATATATATATATATATATATTTATATATATATTTGAATGTAAATATATATGTAAATATGAATGTTAACATATATTTTTTATGAAATAAATGAAATTCTGAAAAAAAATGGGATAAAAATTACTTCATTAAAAGTATGACCATATTTGGGTTTTTAATTAACTGCGTTAATTCAAGTGTTATTTTTAAACTCTAATAAAGTTATGATTTTTAGTTAGTCGTTAAATTATAATAGTCTCGCAAAATTAATGGCGACACCACACACAAAAATACTTTCAAAAATATGTTCCATAAGCTATACAAAATCTAAATCAGTAAAAACATTAAGATATCTGTAAAAAACCGTGAGTTGTTTACTGAAGACTGACAGTATACATATATAAAATCATTTTATTTTTGATTCCTGAAAAAAATATTATTATTTTTCGGCCAAAAATCCGATAGCTAAGAAATCGACATACAAAAAAAATCGGCAATTCTTACGCAAAAATCGTATAATAAATATTTCTTCGCTATTCAGGAAACCCATCCCTACACGGATGATTTACTGCCTGATTATTATTTACATCCTAAAACAAAATTATATTACGGTATGGGAAATACGAATTACGCATTTTGATCCCTTTCTCTTCGGCAGCTTCCGGGCTGATCTGAAAAGGGGGTAACTAACAACCCTTCACGTTACGTCAGTCCATAGCAGTGGCTCTGAACCTTTCAGGGTCAGGGAGCACTTTTCTTCATAAGGAATATTCGCGTTACACCAAAACTTATGATTCAATGAACGTACAAAGTTAACTTTTATTTAAAAAAAACTGATTTTTTATTACAGACAAGTTACATTAATTTTAAAAATACAATAATCCTACAACGAAATTTTTTGCCACGTAAATTATTTAATGTGATCCCTGAGCTTATCGGCTTTTACAATTTTCAACGATATTAGTCTAATATTTAATATAGCTACTCTCATTTCTTTATCCAAATTGCTAAGCCAAGGTTAACAAATCAAGGGTCACAAATCCTTCCAGTGAATCTACCATTGATGAAGCACCGTCTGTAAAAATTCCTACACATATCGCTCGCTCCTTTCAACAACGTCATATATAAAAAAACTAGATTTTTCAGGACGTCGTTTTTAAAGTTTAAAAATACAATTAAATGTATTACATATATATATATATATATTATATATATATATATATATATATATATATATATATATATATATATATATATATATATATATATATATATATAAATATATATTTATATATATATATATATATATATATATATATATATATATATATATATATATATATATATATATATATATATATATATATATATATTAAGCCACCTATTGAACTTTTTATTGTGCAAGTATAACCTGAAGGTTTTTTCTCCATTTGAAAAATATTTAGAATATTAAAAAAAAAAAAAAAAGTTAAACAACACCTTTTCTTCAAAATGCAAAAACAACACTTTCTACCCTGTAGCGGGTAAATATTAAGTTAAGAATATACCGCTTTTGCTGGGATGTAGTACATTTTCTGGGCATTCTGATAACATACACAACTGAAAATTGACGATTTTTGATAAATAACGTTGTTGAAAGGAGTGAGCGATTTGTAACTTCAATGATATTTTCGATTGTTCTAAGTATGATGATATAGAATGAAAGATATCTTGACCGCTGCTGTGAGGTGAGCGCACACAACTTTACTTTGCAAGGGTGCTGCCATCTAGCCATTATATTTCCTACTGAAATAGTGCAGTCAATGAGCCAACATGAAATTTTGGTTTTCATAATTTCGCGGGACACTTGCAACAAGCTCGCGGAGCACCGGTTCAGAACCACTGGTCCAGAGCCTAGTTCACAAGCGGTGGCTTGGAGTGTGAACGGAGATGAGAGACATCTCTCCAAGAACAATGGATGTTATTTGATGTAGAGTTTGCGTTACTAAAACTTGGTATTCTTGTCACCGTGTTATTCTTATACACAATTAATATTATTCATAACATCCAATAACAATAACACTCCATTTGATCGCGAGCTGTCGTTGGGAGTACATTTAATTCAACGTCTTCTTCTTTTAACTCTTATCTGCACCCAATGGTGCATAAGGCACTGCATCGTATTGACGCACTGTTATCTTGACCGTTACTTACGTGAATGCAAGGTGCAACACTCCTGCTCTTCAGAGACCATTTTCCTCCTGCGAATCGAACCCGGGACCTCCAGCAAGATAGCTAAACACGCTAACCATTAAACAACGGGGGTGGACAATAAATCAATATACATCCGTGTTATTCAAATAAACAAAAATGTATTACGAAAGTGAAGCATGGAGTTAGCAAAAGAAGAATGAAAGTAGATTGAATGCAGTCGAAATGCGTTCTCTCCGATGAATGTGCTGCAAAACGTTGTATGATAAATGTGCAAATGGTGATATAAGAAAAGAACGTAAGGCTGAGATAAGCATTATCGATAATATTAAAAAAGGTGTCATCGCCCTTTCTTAATTTTGAACAATTTTAACAGATAATATGGGCATGTGAATCGAATGAGTGATGAAAGGATTGTAAAGCAAATTTATGGGGTAAATTTGTTTGGTAATAGAAGCAGAGGAAATCCGAGGAAAAATCGACATGATCGAGTATTTAAAATACTTGAATATGGTCAAATAAAGAGTCAGAATAATTGGTGTATATGTAAGAGGAGATGCATGACTGTGGATGAGGCTATGATTACTTTCAAAGACAGATACAGTGTGGCCTTTATTATCTCTGCCTGCGAGGAAGTGGCGCAATGGTTAGTTTATTAATTAATGTTATTTTTCAGATAATTGTATTATTGTTTCATGACATTCAATAGCAACAACACTCCGTTTGATCGCAAGCTATCATTGACAGTAATTGTAATACAATATACACTCGTATTACTCACCTGCTTTAACGACGCCATTTTATATGTACATTACGCTTCTTGTAACAACATAAGAGTGCTACGCTAAAGCTGTCACCTGTCGCTCTGTTTGCACTAAGAAATTGCGTTGTTCGAGACACACTTAAGGTAGGGGTCTTGTGATGTCTAAGGACGTACTCGCTTCCCATATAAACATTCTATTAAACTGACAGCGATATTACATTTATCTCAGAAAAATTTTAACTTGTCAATAAAACCGAATGACAAGTATTCTAAGTATTCATTTTGTATTCTTACTAACTAATTACAAGTAAATAATAAAAATATACATCTGTATAAAAAGAGAAAATGACAATTCGGCTCTCCAAACTCAAAACACAGTAAGGAACTTTTTTTTGTAGTACGTTTTTTTGCATTTGTGCAAAAATGCAAAAAAGTAGGTACTACAAAAAATGTCCCTTACTGTGTTTTAAATTTAGACAGCCGAATTATACCATTAATCAAATAAAACAATAAAACTTGAGTGTAAGTCCTCTCCAAGCACAAGAGCTCAGTCTCTTTTTTGGAGAGGCACAGCGAAACTAAAATTATAAGCTTGCCATATGCATAAATGTATAGAAATTGTATTAAAAATGTAACTATATTAAATTAAATAAAAAGTAAAATAAAACTCGGTAATGTGACCAATGGGATTTCAAGAATTTTTTAAATCAAAATTCAATGTTAATTATATTTTGAGTGCGTCCAAATCTTTGTTCAGAAATTTGGATTTTTCTATTACTTCTTCAAACCCTTATCCGCACACCAAATGCACAGGGCATAGGACACTGACTCATATAAACGCAGTGTTATCTTGATCATTAACACATAAATGAAAGATGATCAGCCCTCCTTTAAGTACCAGTCCAGGGTAATATTGAATAAATATTAGAGTCATCTATTAAGGAGTTATTTATATGAATATCTTAACATACATACTTATATGAGGAAAAATAATGATTTCGGATGTGTGAAAGAATGTATCATTCAAAGGATATTAAAAACATAAAACGTAGAATGGTGAATGTTACATGTGTATAAAGTGATCACTTAAACCAGCATATGACAGGCCCTGTAAATACCCAGAAATTCATATTCTTCTTCATTTATGTTAAGATATCAGTATCAAATTCAATATCTTCAGAAATCTGTATTTATTAAATAAAAGTCAGAATAATCGGTGTATATGTATGAGGAGATGCATGAATGTGAACGAGGTGAAGATTTAAATAACAGATTGATTTGGCGTTCTTTTCTCTCTGCCTAACCCTGTTGGTAAATGGCGTAATGGTTAGTTATAAACGCCGATATTCGTCATTGAACTGAACCGAGTTAAAAGACATGCGTAACTTCATGTCATTTCATTATATTTCATCGAACAATTGTATTTTACCACATCATTTCCTAATATTATAAATTTTCAAATCTCATTTTTTTCGCAATGGAAATATGTATTGAAATGAAATTCGTAGAGAAAACCGCCAGCGAAGGTGGAGTTTATGGCTTCTAGTCTATGTATAGTAAAATATGTAATTCGAATGATACGTGATTAAGAACTAGGGCAACGATGTTCCAGCCATTTGTTTTAAGGTTAGCAGAACCTTCGACTTGGCTCAACTAGCAGTCTCATAAAGCTTCTGCCATCTATGAGAAAAAATATATTTAATAAATAAATGTTTTTTTTACGAAATGCTAAAGTTTTAAAATAATATACAAAATAACAGCATTACCAAAATTACCACTGTATGTTGAAATATCAATTTAAATCGTAATATGGAGAAAAAATGTATTTGTAAACAAAAATTTTGAAACCCCTTAAAATATTGTTAGCAAAATGATTAATTTAATTTAATTGGTAACACTTTGAATGCTGGCCCCTGTATATTGAGATATTATATCATAATATGTCTTTACTTTAAGACTTTTTTTATCAAAATCGTGATGCGTGAAAAACTATAGGTACGTCAAAGTAGAATCACGTATATTCTTCTTCTTCTGACCCATATCCGCACCCGATGGTGCAAAGGGCACTGCATATCATTGATCCAGTGTTATCTAGATCGTTAACAAGTCCTGCGCCTCGGATACCAGTATTAGAGTGAAGAATCACACATATTTATTCTGACCCCCCTAAGAATCAAACGGGGAACCTCCAATATGTTAGTTAGTCAAACGCGCTAACCACTACACACTATACTATAGAGGTAGACTAAAATACTGTGTATATTAATTAACATAATATATTGAGTTTGTCTAAATCATTGTTCCCATATGCGGGTTTTGTCCACATTCATGAGTTTTATGTAATATACATATTGATATTATATATTGAAGAATAATTAATATGTCTGGGTATATAAAGATATTACGACCTACCATAAGCTGATCACTTTACACACGTGTGTAAAACTGACAAAAAAATGCGGTGCAATACATATATACATATACATATATTTATACATATATATATATATATATATATATATATATATATATATATATATATATATATATATATATATATATATATATATATATATATATATATATATATATATATATATAGGATATACGGTCGGTAGATGGCGTACACAACACGTATTATTTTATCGTCCCGCGAAATTAATAAATAAAAGTTATTTTTACGAGTAAAAACAAAAACAATTACATGAAAATGAACGACAAGACGTCGCGATGTTCTTGTGGAATTGTGGTGAACGAGGTGTTGGCCTTTATCCAGCAGAAAATGGATGTTATGGACGAAGTCAGTTTGTGCCAACTTTGTGAATTCTTCAAGGAAGACGAAATAGATGCCGCAAAGGCAATCTTAATAACCTACGTGCCTGCTGCACAAACCAGAAGAGTGGGCGAAGGTAAGAAGAAACGTAATATCAACGATATTATTAAAATTCTGAGAGAGACAGACCCAGATACTCTGCCCAAATTCGCTGTGCTAAACATCAATAGACTGCCTCCCATCACGTTTGACTATATCGATGTGAGTTCTCTACTTAGAGAGTTAACATATCTTAAGAACGAAATCCATAAGTTAAACATTGAAACGCCAAAGAATTCGGAATCGATCCAATCTCTGAAATGTGAAGTGGCAGAAATTAAACGTCAACATAACGTAAACGACCACCATAATGTAGGTAGGAGACAGCATGAAAAATTCATACCGAACGAAGAGATAACGCCATCTGTGAACAGCGACCCAAAGCCACCAACGCTCTATAGCGAAATAGTTGGAAATGAATTGACAGATGTCACTAAAAACAAAACTCAAAATGTAAATAATATTACTGAATCTTCTAGCCAGTGGACAATCGTTAAAAATGCAAAGAGTAAAAATAACTCCAATAATAACGATAATAAACGCCCAAAATTCAAAAATAAAAACGCCATACGAGGCAGTAATGTCTCGTCTGGGCTTAAGGCAATAGAAAATGTTAAATATTTAGTGGTATCGAGATTAAGTCTAGAAACGAATTGTGAGATGATCATTGACTTTCTGAAAACAAAAGATGTGGACGTTCGTAAATGTGAGGAGTTACAAACAAAATCGGGTGATTATAAGACTTTTAAAATAGGAGTTCCTGAATCCATGTATAGTACCACACTAAACGGAGATATTTGGCCACAGTACTCTTTTGTACGACGATTTTTTTATAGCGAAAAAAAAACTAATATTTCATCATGAACAATTCCATTAGAATATGTTCCTACAACTGTAAATCAGTACATCGCATAGCACCGGGTATACACGAAATTTGCAACAATGTTGACATTCTTCTCCTACAAGAAACCTGGTTGATGAAGGACGACTTAAACTTCCTGAATAGTATCCACGAGGAGTTTCTGGCCACTGGAACATCAGCAATGAACTCTTCCGAGGAAATAATTCAGGGAAGACCACACGGAGGCGTAGCCATACTGGTAAGGAAGCAAATTGCTAATGTAACTATTATCGAATGTGGTGACGATCGGATGGCGGCAATAACCATACAACATAGCCACGGAGTCACTCTATTGGTAAATGTTTATATGCCAGTATGTTGCAACGAAAACCTGCCTGTCTTTGTGGACATCTTGAGCCGAGTTACAGCTATCGTAGATGAAACTCAAGTGAATGAGTTAATTTGTATGGGAGATTTCAATGCGCCCATACACAGTAGATTCATGGAGGAATTAGATGCCTTTTCTCAGGAAAACGAGTATAGTATCTATGACGTGAAAAAACTCGACATCAGCTCCTTTACGTTCTTCAGTGAGGCGCATAATACTACCTCTTGGTTGGATCATTGTATAATATCCAGTACGCT